>NC_056617.1:16223589-16398589 GCF_018340385.1 Cyprinus carpio | reverse complement strand
GACAGATAGATATATAATGGATGGATGGATGGATGGACAGATAGATAGATAGATAGATATATAGATAGATAGATAGATAGATAGATACATAGATAGATAGATAGATACATAGATAGATAGATACATAGATACATAGATACATAGATAGATCTATGACAGACAGACAGACAGACAGACAGACAGACAGACAGACAGATAGATAGATGAAATGCCCGATCAATTGACAGACAGACAGACAGACAGACAGACAGACAGACAGACAGACAGACAGATAGATAGATAGATAGATAGATAGATAGATAGATAGATAGATAGATAGATCACACATTTTTCATGACCGACAGATACTAGACTATGACAGACAGACAGACATAGAACATAGAACTATGACAGACAGACAGACAGACAGACAGACAGACATATAGATAGATAGATAGATAGATAGATAGATAGATAGATAGATAGATAGATAGATAGATAGATAGATAGATAGATAGATAGATAGATAGATGGATAGATAGATCTATGACAGACAGATACGTAGAACTATGACAGACAGACAGATAGATAGATAGATAGAACTATGATAGATGGATGGACGGACAGACAGACAGACAGACAGACAGATAGATAGATAGATAGATAGATAGATAGATAGATAGATAGATAGATAGATATAGCAATACACAAACAAATAGATAGATCTATGACAGACAGATACTAGAACTATGACAAAGTCATAGAACTATGACAGACAGACAGACAGACAGACAGACAGACAGACAGACAGACAGACAGATAGATAGATAGATAGATAGATAGATAGATAGATAGATAGATAGATCTATGACAGACAGATACTAGAACTATGACAGACAGTCAGACATAGAACATAGAACTATGACAGACAGACAGACAGACAGACAGACAGACAGACAGATAGATGATAGATAGATAGATAGATAGATACGTAGATAGATAGATAGATCTAGATAGACAGATACTAGATAGATATGACAGACAGACAGAACAGATAGACAGACAGATAGATATTTAGAACTATGACAGATGGATGATGACAGATAGATAGATAGATAGATAGATAGATAGATAGATATATAGATAGATAGATAGATAGATAGATAGATAGATAGATAGATAGATATATGACCGACAGATACTAGAACTATGACAGACAGTCAGACATAGAACATAGAACTATGACAGACAGACAGACAGACAGATAGATAGATAGATAGATAGATAGATAGATAGATAGATAGATAGATATAATATATAGATAGATAGATAGATAGATAGATAGATAGATAGATAGATAGATAGATCTATGACAGACAGATACATAGAACTATGACAGACAGACAGATAGATATAACTATGATAGATGGATGGATAGACAGACAGACAGACAGCGATAGATAGATAGATAGATAGATAGATAGATAAGATAGATAGATAGATAGATAGATAGATAGATAGATAGATAGATAGATAGATAGATAGATCTATGACAGACAGATACTAGAACTATGACAGACAGACAGATAGACAGACAGATAGATATATAGAACTATGACAGATAGATAGATAGATAGAGGACAGATAGATAGATAGACAGACAGATAGATAGATAGATAGATAGATAGATAGATAGATAGATAGATAGATAGATAGATACTAGAACTATGACAGACAGTCAGACATAGAACATAGAACTATGACAGACAGACAGACAGACAGACAGACAGACAGACAGACAGACAGACAGATAGATAGATAGATAGATAGATAGATAGATAGATAGAAAGATAGATAGATAGATAGATAGATAGATAGATAGATAAATGACAGACAGATACATAGAACTATGACAGACAGACAGATAGACAGATAGACAGACAGATAGATATATAGAACTATGACAGATGGATGGATGGATGGATGGATGGATGGACGGATGGACAGATAGAAAGATAGATAGATAGATAGATAGATAGATAGATAGATAGATAGATAGATAGATAGATAGATAGATAGATAGATAGATAGATAGATAGATAGATAGATAGATAGATGACCGACAGATACTAGAACTATGACAGACAGTCAGACATAGAACATAGAACTATGACAGACAGACAGACAGACAGACAGACAGACAGACAGACAGATAGATAGATAGATAGATAGATAGATAGATAGATAGATAGATAGATAGATAGATAGATAGATAGATAGATAGATAGATAGATAGATAGATAGATAGATAGATCTATGACAGAAAGATACATAGAACTATGACAGACAGACAGACAGATAGATAGAACTATGATAGATGGATGGACGGACAGACAGACAGACAGACAGATAGATAGATAGATAGATAGATAGATAGATAGACAAAAGGATAGATAGATAGATAGATAGATAGATAGATAGATAGATAGATAGATAGATAGATAGATAGATAGATAGATGGATAGATAAAAAAATGAAAAAAAAAAAAGTAGAACTATGACAGACAGACAGACAGATAGATAGAACTATGATAGATGGATGGACTAATATACAAAAAAAAATAAAAAAAAAAATAAAAAAAAAAATAAATATAAAAATACAGATAGACAGAAATAAACACAAAAAAATAAATAAATGACAGACAGATACTAGAACTATGACAGAGTCATAGAACTATGACAGACAGACAGACAGACAGACAGATAGATAGATAGATAGATAGATCTATGACAGACAGATACATAGAACTATGACAGAGACAGATAGACAGATAGACAGACAGATAGATAGAACTATGACGGACGGACGGACGGACGGACGGACGGACGGACAGATAGATAGATAGATAGATAGATAGATAGATAGATAGATAGATAGATAGATAGATAGATTTGGGGTGAACTAAGGGCATCTTGAATCTGCTCAACAGAGACTGTAGCAAAAGTTTTGTGGATGCTATTAGGCCCTGTCCACTCTACACTCAGCAGTGCGAGAGACTGAATCAGACAGAAGTGCTTCCGCCCCAGGTTCATATTTCCTCACTTCTTGCTGCACTTCAATAATTAATATTCATAATCGCATATCATGTCAGCAGAACACCCTCAGCTTCCTCTGCGGAATGACTGATCCCATCACCAACATCATTTTCCATTGTCACATCAGCATATATTAATAGCTTTATTCTACACTGTATGCAGCTGGAGTTGGCAACCACTAGCCAGCCTCCTGTCAGTGAGTGGTCACTTAATGCAGTTGTGAGTGAAAAAGTTGAGGGAGCAAACTTTTTGCAATATTCTATATGTTTTTGGCTGGTCCCATTGCTGTAAATGAATTAACCACTCTGGATTTGGTCCAATATATACATGTGCTTTTTTATACCGACTGTCAACAAGGAAAAATGTTGCAATATTAATTACATTAAACTACATTATTTATTTATTAAAACTATATCACATGAAAGTCTCATAAACGTTTATGTGTGTTTTCTTTTAAATTTCTTCAAATATAATAACAATACATATACAAAAATGTTCTTAATGTATCTTTATGTTTGTTATTACTAACTGTATCATGGCTAAAAACAGACTGCTCTGAAAGGGTTGAGTTATTCAGTTGACCTGTTTTGGTAGATTTTCCCAACAAGTAGCCAGCCAGCCAGCCAGACACAATCAATGGTGTGATTTTTCTTCTTAGTGGGCATACTGTTGTGCTTAATAATAATAATAATAATAATAATACTAATAATAATAACATCCAGTAAATATAAGTGCACTTTTTTACATACAAAATAAGTCATTTTGAACAATGTCCATGCTTTAAGGTCCTTGTCACTGTTTGTATTCATTGTATGGAAAAGAGCAGCTTGGACATTCTGCCTAATAACATCTATTGTGTTCTATGGAGGAAAGAGAGCGAAACAGGTTTGGAACAGCATGTGATTGATTTATTTTAATCAGTCTTTATTTCGATGAACCAATGCTGATCCTTAAATGCCAAGATCTTTTAGTTTATGTTTTTTTTTTCTTTTCTTTCAGTTGACACATAAACAAAACTTGCACAGCCTGGAATTGAACTGCTGGTTTCATCTGGCCAGAGAACTGGCCCCCCAACTGAGCCTGGTTTCTCCCAAGGTTTTTTCTCCATTCTGTCACTGATGGAATTTTGGTTCCTTGCTGCCGTCGCCTCTGGCTTGCTTAGTTTGGGACACTTTATTTCCAGCGATATCGTCGACTTGATTGCACAGATACTATTTAAACTGAACTGAGCTGGATGATGACATCACTGAATTCAACGATGAACTGCCTTTAACTGAAAAATGAGTGTTTACTATTGTCATTTTGCATTATTGACACACTATTTTCATAATTAATGATGTACAGTTGCTTTGACACAATCTTTATTGTTAAAAGCGCTATATAAATAAAGGTGACAAGTGCATGTGAACCACTCATCTCTTCCTCTTTACTACTATAAACATCAATGAACATAGAATATATGTTGAAAGATACAGAACAATTCACTGAAATGTAGCTATCATGTCTAATTTATTGGCTCAGTCTGTATTTAAACCACAGAAAGACAAATAACATAACTTGTCATGCAACATTATAATTTACCTCTATGTCCATAACTCATTAGTCAACAAGAATATTGTGAAATAGCAATTGAAATTTATACTGTTGTTAGTTTTAGTATCCTTTATGAAAAAAGTGTGCTTAACTATATTGAACTTCAACAGTAGTTGCATATAATATAATATAATATAATATAATATAATATAATATAATATATAAATATAATATAATATAATATAATATAATATAATATAATATAATCACCATTACAAAAGGAAGTAACCTTTGTAATGATGTCAGATTAAATGTTTTACTTAATACATTTTAAATTATTGTTTTAATAATCTTTTGTCAAGCTTTAAAGAAGTACACTTAATCTGATGTGTTGACTAACATAATAATAAACATGTAAAGTACACAGAATTATTATTTTTAAATGTACTAAATTGTGACTTCATCTTTACAAATGTGTATTTACATTTATATAAAATGCATGTCATTCAAGTTTCAATAGAATTGATATTAAAGTATATTTTAGTTTACCATAAATGTTTGTCAGTACATTTGACATTGTGCTTTAATCATATTTCAAAGACAATAGACATTTTAATTACATAATAATTATGAAATTACATAAGATACATATATGTCTTACCTAAGTGGGTAAAAATTTGAACACTTAAGTTTAACTAACAACATTTAATATAAATTTATTTATATAAACTATAATACTTTATCGGTTACACTTTATTTTAAGGTGTCCTTGTTACGGTTTAATTATACATTTAAGCACTGAGTAATATTAATTAACTACATGTACTTACCATATGGTTAGGGTTAGGGTGAGAGTTTGGTTTAGGGTTGTTTGCATGTAATTATTAGTTAATTGTTATTATAATAGTAAGTACATGTAACGTGTAAATAGGACACCTTAAAATAGTGTTGCCACTTTTTTCATTTATTTGTAAGTGTATATTTGTAACATGCAATTTTAGGTGTTTGAAAATATTACATTCATTTCACACTTAAGAACATTATTTTATTTCCATAATAAGTGCTCTATTTAAAAGTATGCGTAAGTGTACTTCTCTTTCATAAAGAATTATTATAGTACAACTGTACAATTTACAGCCAACTGAGAGTTTTCTTCTCCCTTAATAAAAATTTATGCTGAACTGTACTGGATATATATCTAAATTAATCAAACTGAATTAAGAACTTTAACTTAATCGAATCATGAAATTTGTTTCAATACCCAGCCCTAGTAAACAATGACAGAATTTTCATGTTTGCATGAGCTACTCCTTTAAAGTCTCAGAGTATCTACTTCATATGACCTGCCGACCCCCTTGTTCCCATAACTAGGGCTCCTGTCAAGGGTCACTGGAGTCCCCCTTCACCCTCGGCCCTCACATACACAAACTCTCCTGACACCGAGACCTCTTTGAGACTAGCATGTACCTCTGTCTTTTTCCATTGGCTGCCACTTTCCCTCTGCCACTTGACCTTTCTTCCTCTGTGCTGTTGGAGTTTCTTAAGAAATGTGCTTGTCCGTCAAGTCGAGGTTTTGACGGGGGGGTGTGGCCTGGCTAGACATTTCCTTTCCATCTGTTGCCTCTGTATCTCCGATCATAAGCCTCCTGACCTCTCCAGGGGAAAGGTGAGCGACTGCTTTCATTTGTGTTATCTTTCCACATGCTCTCTCAATCTCCTTTCAGTCTATATACCTAGGTTTTGTAGATTTTGACAGTTTCAGCAGTCTCGGACCCCAAACAGAGTATTTATTAGGACATACTGGTGTCTCAAAGTGTTTGTTCTCATTCTCATTCATCAAGTCTTGTCTTTCATTTTATCTTCCCATTTCTTCCTCTGTTTTCTCTTTATCTGTTTATGAGACAACGAACAGACACTTACAGCAGGTCTGCACTGTCTTAAAGATGTTCTTAAAAGGGCATTCTGGAAACTCTCCTTCTTTCCTCCCTCTATCAGAGCTCAATCATACTTAATGCTGTCTTTCCCCTCACTCCATCCATCTTTGTCATCCTCTCTCTCTTTCTCCTTCGCTGAGCCTTTGCTGATGCACTCCTGGCCATTAATAAAAATTTTATACATAGTCAGGAAGTGCATTTGCAGCGGGAGCGGCTGGAGGCTCTCAGGACGGCAGGAAATGAGCCTCTGGCTGTCGGCCAGCTCGGCTATTCCGAGGGGCCGGCGGCTCGGCCAATCATAGAGCTCGCTTTACTTAATGGAATATGGATACTTCACCCCCAAACTATTAGCGACAATTACGTGTTGCGAAGGGGGGACGGGGTATGTGTGTTTGTGTGTTGCGAGAGGAGTTTGGGGTGTGTTTTGATGGGTTGTGGATGTGTGTGTGTTCACATCTTCGCCAATGTCCATGTAATGGGGTGATGATTTGTAAGTATCTCCATGTGTACGGGACTAGGCTGTGAGAGGGGCAGCAGGGGAAGATGGAGAGAACGGAGGGGGGTGGGCATTAATTCTGATCAGATACAGATGGTGGTGTTTACGTAGCTCAGTGATACAGAGCAGGAGGATGAGAGGGCTTGGCTAGTTGTTTGGAAGAATAAGCTCTGCTTGAGTGTGTGGGGTTAAGGCCGCTTTAAAAATGATACTGCAAGGTATCTGCAAGAATGGCTCACTCTGCTTTCTGGGGTTTAGTTTATAGGGGCAGTTCATGCAAACATCATTGTTTACTCACCCACATTTCATTCTAAAAATATGTGACTTTCTTTCTGTGGAACACAAAAGGACAAATTTGAATTTCCGTACCGGTCACTCTTCAATGAATAGGGGTTTCAAGCTTCAAAAAGGATGCAGAGATACTGTAAATGTCAAAAGACTCTTGCACTTTTCAATTTTAAACTGATAACTACTGTGAGTGAGTTGAACTTAACCAGCTCAGTCTGATTCATGAACAAATCATTTCTGATTTCACAATTCTGTGAATCAGATCAGTCAGTTCATTGAAAAGATTCAAAAAAGCATTAATTCACAAATCACACATCACGCCTATCATGAACTCTTAAAACAATGCCAATGACAGCTAGAGTGGATGATTTTCAGTAAATAACAGCTTAAATTTCTGTCTGTTCTTTCATGGGTCTTTTTTTTCTTCTTCAGGTGTCAGTCACTTCCAGTTATTTTAGCTGTATAAAACAGTCCATGCTGCTTGATACTGCAAAAATTGCTATCATATCATTTCAATTTACTGTCATAATACTGTTTACTGCGCTTTGTTATTCTTCTAGTTATTTACATTTCACAGCTTATAATGAATCAGTCTTGCACATTCACAAGAAACAGCTTACTTCAGTATTACAAAATAAGGTAGATAGTGTCATATACATGTTAATGACATTTTGATATTGTGTTCTTTTTTAGTGTTAGGGGTAACACATTACATGTAATGCAAGTTGCGTGATCAGATTACTTTTTTCAAGTAACTAGTAAAGTAACATCACTTTTAAATTTAAAATATCTGAGTTACTTTATCAAGTAGCATAAGTTACTTTGTTTTCCCATTCATTCACTGACACCTCTCCTGTCCTCATGTTGAGAGAAATTGGGAGTGAGGTGCAGAGCAACTCCAAAATGTAACTTACTTTTTATATATTAACAAAAAAATAAAAAACACCACCCCAAAAAACAAAATTCAACGCAATCTTCAAAAAATCAATCCAGTTAGTTACTTTTTATAGAGTAAGGCAATATTGTAATGCATTGCTTTTAAAAGTAACTTTCCGTAACACTAGCTTTTTGTCCTTTTAAAATATTTTTATCATACGCAAAAGATGGTCTTCAAAAACTCACCGTTTCTGTCCAACAGTCATACAGGTTTGGAACAGGGTGAGGCAATGTTGACAGAATATTCATTTATTTAATGTGAACTATCCCTTTTAAACAATCTGGATGAGGCAGGGCCCTGAGTGAGGGGTGTTTTGTAACTCAATATTACAGCTTCATCTGCAGTGGTGCTTTGACATGGGAAGTGATCTTTACACTAACACTGTCATAACAGAACAAATGCACATTCACACAAGCACTCTCAGTTTCTCTATTTATCAAACCCCAACATCAGAAGTCCAATGAGCTTTGCTTTGTTTTTCTAGCCTGTTTGGTCTCTTTTTCTGCTTTTTATGTCTAATTCTACCTTCTAATTCTACCTCTCTTTTTTCATGTTTGTGTTTCACATAGGCAAACGTGCAAATTGCTCTGGTTCACGCACACACAGAATACATAGTGCCGGCAGAAATGAATGACTTTGTCAGCTGTGTGCCGGTCATTAACCAGGCCATTTAACATTGATCCTTCTATGGCCCAGTACTGCCTCTCTCTCTCTCATTCTCTCTCTCTCTCTCTCTCTCTCTCTCTCTCTCTCTCTCTCTCTCTCTCTCCCTGTCAGTATGATCGCCATGGGCTGAGGCAGTGGCAGGCCTTGGGGGGAAATGCAAACCAGTCAATGTTCCGATCACACTCACACACTGATAAAAAGTGAGATGGATACACGCTATTGCATCATACAGATGGAAGAGGATAAAAAAGGACTTGAGTAATTTTACGTCATTGCTATAAATGTATTATTTCTGGGAATTTGTACTTCACTACAATATCATTGAAACAGATCTTTATAAAGATCTAATATTATCAGACTACTGTACATTATAACTTATTTTTATTCTAAAAAGCAACTGTAAAATGTATATAAAATCAGCTAATAATTTATAAGGTTAACAATTTTGATTTCAAATATTTATTCAATTTTAGAGTCCTAAATAATAATGGATTAACATTTAAATTATGTTCACTTTGATTTTTCTTTTCTTTTTTTAAATACAATTTTAACATATAAACATTATGTATGTTAGAAAACAATTCTGAGAACTTTTTGTCTTTTATTTTCCTGTCAGTTTCTGAAGCTTAAAAATCTATATATTATATATATTGGTTGTTTGTTTTATGAATAGTTGCATATTTTGAGACCAAAAATTATAAAAAGTTGAATCAGACACCAGTAAACAGAATTTAGACAAAAGCAGAATCAGATACCAGTTTAATTTAATTGTGTTTATGTAGATTAGCAGAGATTTTGTTTTTGGGCTAAAGCTGTTCGGTCATGTGTTTCGAGTGTGTTCAGTATAGAGAAACCTGATTCACTCTCTTCTCTCTGCACTGTTTGGCCATTCTAGCTATTTCCCTCGACAGGAAGCCAGGAAGCACCCCTCTTCCTGCCCCATTACGCACACAGACATACACACTCGCATTAACACACACACATATGCTCACATACACACAAAATGTGTCCTGTTACCTTGGAGATACCTTCCATGTGCTATCAATAGCCTGTCATAAACACATATGAATATCATGTATATTTTATGCTCCAGCCAGTGAATTCACATTATCCTTTTGTTTATTTTATTGCAGAAAAAAATGGTAAAGATTTCAACACTGTAGACCGTAAATAATCCTTACTTTCATCTAAATTTACATTTGTTCGTACTTGATAATTTCATTGCCATTATGATAAGGCATTTTGTTGTCTGTTGGCAATAACTGAAGTGAAGTGGAAAGGAACATGGGCTGGGTTCCAATCCGTCATGCACTCGATTGAGACACTGAATTATTCACTGTTCTAGGATGTAACCTGCTCTAGGACAGCTGCTAGCTGCCACAACCATATCAGAATGGGTCAGTGAGTTCCCAAATGTTAAGTCTACAACCACATGAAGCTCTTTGAGTAAAAAATGGCACATGATGTTCATATACCTCCATGTTCTGTTCATGTTCATTAACCGTGAAGTTCAAGGTCTTTTGTTGTTCTTCTTTTCTTTTAAATGTAGCTGCCATGCACTTATTTTCCCTTTACAGTGAACCTATGGACACTTTTAGACACTTAAGACACAGTTTTAATGCATTAGAAACATTTGTCATCTTTTCTCAGAGCTAACTTCACTTTTCTGAGCCTGTTTTTCAATGACTTTTAATCAGTTGGTGTCAAAGTGGTTTTTACTGAATGTATGAAATCAGTTCTCCTCAAGTTCACATAGGTGTCATATACATTACATTATTACATTACATGCTTCATTCTGAATAGGGTGCATATTAATTTACAATGTGATATGTTGCTTCTAATGCACAGAATGCATACTTTTAACTGTAGCATAAGTGCCCAAATACTTATTGGTGCAACTACTGTATGCCAGGGTAAGATCAGCAAGATTGGAGTTGCTGATATGTTTTCAGAACGCTGCCTCTTTATGGTTCCAAGAACCGATGTATGTTTCTCCATGAAGTTCTTGTCAGTTATTGTGTTTCTCATCTCTCTCCCTCATTGTTTTCATCACCTATCATATTGTTGACTCATATCTTCCTTTTTTGTCCATCTCTCACTGTCTACATCTCTCTCTCTCTCTCTCTCTCTCTCTCTCATCTCCTGTTCTCTTCCTCCCTTCTGTCCATCTTGTTAGGCTTAGCTCAGGGAATCATATAGAACAGTTCCTGAGGGGGAGAAAATGAGAGATTGGGTTTCAGCCCGAATACCACACATACACAAAATATCTCCAGCAAAACCATGTACCCCCCACCCTAACCCCTCCGCCCAGCCTCCTTCCTTCTACCATTCATATCCAATCACCCCTCCTCCTTCTCCCCGTCCCATCTCCCTCCCTCTCTCCCTCACTGTTTCCCACCCTCCATCTCTATCTCACTCTCTCACACATACACACACACACACAGGCTCTGGGAGTGAGTGGATGATCGCACGAGCAGGAACCGCTGACCGTACACAGATAGAGAGAGAAAAAGAGAGACAGAGAGTCCGAGAGAGACAATCCAACATTTTCAGCTCATACTGAGAGAAGACAAACTACATAGCCGCTGCTGAGCTCTTTCCACACGGTTATGTGGAAGTACTTCTGAAAAGCAAAGCTCCTCTCCGTTACTTTGCCCCGGGGACATTTTTGTTTCTTATTCAAATTAATTGGGATATTCCATGTGACATGTTGCCCTCGTTTCCACAAGAATCATGTTTTTTTCTGAGTGTTTTTTGAACATGCAGTGCTCTAGCTGTTCCCTGATAAAGGCTGTTGCTGTTCTTCAGAGGGAATGACTGAGCGCTGAGGAACCAGGATTGCTTGCACGTGTGGGACAGTTGTGAAGAAGCATTGGGAGGCAGAAGAGAGAAAACTGCTCAAGAAAACATAAAGGAAAGAAAGAAAACAAGAAACAAACAAACATAAAATACTGTTTTGGCGCAAAATGGATCTCCCTCCTTTTAGGGGTAAGCACTTGTTTATTTAAATCTCTTTTAGTCTTAGTCTTAGTCTTAATCGGTTTTAGTCTATTTTTTCACTTTTTTTTTTTTTTTTTTTTTTGCTCAAATGGTTTTCTCTTGAGAGTCTCTAGATCTAGTTCTAGATGTTCTCTGAATGAAATATAATCTAGTTGACATATAATGGGAGTAGAATATCATCCAAGTGAGAGATGATCTCTGTGTGTAGTGTAGTGCCCTAAACACAAGTCCCACTCTGACCCAGCCAGTGCACAGGGCTTCGGGCAAAAAGACATGGAATTGATTGTCCTCAAGGTCGGAGATGTCAATACTAGCCAGTTTGTGCTGGCAGAGGCTGATGGAGAGGTTGGAAGTTGAGTGGGAAAGGACATGGGACAGCGCTGCATACAGCGGTCTACCGCGAAGTTTCTGTGCGTTTGGAACTGGTTTTGTGATAAAGTTCTCAAAGTAGAGGCCGGCAAAAATAATGTGAATTTTATGAACGGCATAGGTTTACAACAACAGTGGTCCTAATGTATTAAAATGTCACAAATTTCCTCAATTTGTCAGTTAATTTAGTTTGTTATAATAGTTGAATTTATTAGCATTAATCTTTAATGCATTTTACATTCACACCACAGTTTAGTCATTTTTGTGTTTCACTGTGTTTGTGAATCTATCTTTATTTTATATATTCTTCCTTTCTCTAAGTAACCCTCCCCCCTTCCTCTTCTCAGTCTCTTTCTGTTTCTCTCTCACCCAAACTTGCTGGTCTGCAGTGTCTATTTCAGTCCTTCCTGGGGGTCGGATTCGGCACATCCGGAATCTCATACAGTTTATTGTCATTCAATCCCACTGTGTTCCCAGAGGGGCCAGTGGGGTAGATCCCAGGGTCCTGGTGCCTGACAACTCAAGTCCAGCTGCAGTTAAGTCTGGCCTCTAGGAGCGTATATATGCCCTCTGTGAAGCCCTCGGCCCCCTGCGACTACCAGCTAATCAACCCTCAGTCAGCAATTGCCAATCTGCCACTCTATCTGAGTCAGAGAGAGAGAGAGCAGAAATGGAAAATGGATATCTCTAATGACAGTTAGCCTGCAGGAAGTCAGACTGGCCTGATGGCTGGCTGCAGAACTGCTGGATGCTTATCAGCAGCAGGAGGGGTCAATGAAAGGAGACTGGAGGCTTTAAAATAGCACCACAGCATGATGTCATTGGCCAACATCCCATCAGCCCCCAAACAAACGGATGGCATCAGCACCTCATTCACCTGATGGCCACACCCACTGATAGATCACAGGCTGAAAAATCTTCAAGCTCTTCTAGTGTTGTCCAACGACCCTTTATGGGACAAATGTTTTGCCTGTTCTCTCCTCCCTGTTTAGAGGTTTAAAGTTTCTCCCAGTCAGTGGTGTGAGGTGACTGTTATGAATAATATGCTCTTCTCATCCTCTTCCTGCCCTGGATTGGATTACCCTGGCCAAGGATGTGTGCAAGGTAACGGGCGCAAGGAGCCCCAGGGCAGAGCCGCGAGGTACAGCTCACTCAGCACTGATACTCCCAAAGCGCAGGGGCCTGTCTTCAGGTTACCCCTCATGGCAGGCAGGACTGAGTAAACACGGCCCTCTCTCCCCCCTTTTTCTCTCTCTGGCACTCCAGATGCAGCTGTCTCTCACTTTCTCTGAGCTGTATGCATGGTTCTGGGACTTAATGTGTCTTAACCTGGGACAGGTGTTGTCTTGGAATATGTTGTCTTCTTGTACACTCAAAGTCTCCCTTTTACTCCCTTTTTATATCAGATGTCTCTTGCATGTCTATTCCCTCTACTATAGTGGTTTAAATGTGATACAAAGTTGGATCAGCGCTCTTGTGACCCGAAAGAAAAAAAGAAATACAGACAGCCATTAGTGGTGAATGGTTATTGGATTTGCTTTACTTCATCCAATGTAAGATACAGTATGCTATCAAGTTTGGAGAGTCAGATACAGCGGATCCTTTTTTAAATGATAAAACCATCCAGCAAAAAATAGAGGATGGAGTCTTCAGATGTGGGACCGGAAAAAAAAACTATGCTTTGGATGAATGCAGGATTGCAGAAACAGATCCCAAACTCTGCCTTCAGGATAGCTGTTCTAAACGGATCAATTTCATAGTGAATGCTGAAGTAGTGTAGTTTAACCTTCCTCTTTCCTTCAGTCCCTATCATCACCCCATAAAAATAAATTGTTCTCTAAATCAGGTTCAGTTAGGTGCTTGCTCATTTAATGCTTTTAAAAGGTGATGCTAAGAGCTTACAAATGAGAAGACTTCATCTGAACAACACAATCAATATCCCAGTGTACACTGTCACAATGCAAGCAGATTTGAATCAACATGTCCAAAGTCTGAATGTTCCCTAAACAACAGCCAGTAGCACTTTGGAAGGCACTTAAGTAGCAGTTATTTGTTTAAGAGAAAACAATTGTGCAAGCTCCACTGTAGAGACGTGATAGACCAGTACACAGCTCCAGTACAGCCTCGCCCTGGTTCTCGGTCACGTGCACCTAAAGATAAATATTGCACTCGAAATCGATAGGTAAATTGCACATTGCTCTTTGTTTTGAGTTGGCAGGGTGATCTGCTGGGCTTCCTGATGTCCTAACACTAGCACCTTGCCTGCTATGCAGCTGGAGTTTGACTTATCGATCCTCTGGCACCCTTGCTGCTGCTTTTGGGTGGGGTGGAAGATTGTGTTTGGGGCTGTTGTATAGCAGCTTCTGCTCTGGTCTTCTGCTTCGCAGCTTATTTTACAAATGTGCCATGTTCATTGAGAATGTGACCGTGGAGGTGGTTGGAGAACGCTAGTGGGAGGCAGTTTTTGGTTAATGGATGGTGGTTTTCCAAATGGTCTGGCTCAGGGGAAGTAACTTGCAGAATAAAAGGGTATTTCATTAATGATAACTTGGGAGGAACTTTTGTGGAAGGAGTTATTGGTGAGCGGGCAGTTCACAATAAAGTGGCAAAAAAAAATTGTACTATTTCTCAAAGCCCAGGAAATTCAGCGTTTTGAGGTGTAATTTGGGTCTGTTTTTACACAAGAGCACTGCAAGTCAGTGGAAAGTTCCAAATAAACTCCAGTGTAGCCGCGAGTGATAAATGCTCCCAAGTGCTGACACACTTGAGGAAAACCACATGGAGAGGACATGTGCAAATGCTCAAACAAATATGCAACCAAAAGTGCCTGACATGACACCAGATGAGCTAACCCAAAAACTTCCTCTCTGGCTTGCCTGCAGATGCGGAGACTAAAAAATCCAATGTTGTTTTCAAAGTCAGGCCCCAAATAATGAGCTCATGGAAATGAATAGCAGACCCCTTTCAACAATTAGATGGACTGATAGGGACCGACTACAGCTCTCTGCTGGGTTTGATGTAATTACTCTCCAGGACTTCTCTTTCCTCACTCTGTGTAATTTGCAAATGCATTTTGTGCTTCGACCTGGTCCTCCTTATCTTGAGTTTCTGGCTGGGCAGAGGGGGAGGATGCTATCTTACCTTTTTTTTTGCGGAGAGCATTCAGGGGCTCTTGCCAGGAATTCAGCGACTGTGCCCCGGATGCTTGGGGGACTGGGAGCAGACACTACTTCTTCTAACCACTGCTGTTGTGTATGGATTTCCGTTGCTTGTTATGTCACAGGCGGCTCTCTTTTCTTGTCCAGTCTCTTCATAGGCTGCATTTATTCTTATCACACATTGACTTTTGAAACTTTTGGGTCTAAATTTACACAAGACGGGCAGTTCACAATAAAGTGGCAAAAAAAAATTGTACTATTTCTCAAAGCCCAGGAAATTCAGCGTTTTGAGGTGTAATTTGGGTCTGTTTTTACACAAGAGCACTGCAAGTCAGTGGAAAGTTCCAAATAAACTCCAGTGTAGCCGCGAGTGTTAAATGCTCCCAAGTGCTGACACACTTGAGGAAAACCCACATGGAGAGGACATGTGCAAATGCTCAAACAAATATGCAACCAAAAGTGCCTGACATGACACAGATGAGCTAACCCAAAACTTCCTCTCTGGCTTGCCTGCAGATGCGAGACTAAAAATCCAATGTTGTTTTCAAAGTCAGGCCCCAAATAATGAGCTCATGGAAATGAATAGCAGACCCCTTTCAACAATTAGATGGACTGATAGGACCTGACTACAGCTCTCTGCTGGGTTTGATGTAATTACTCTCCAGGACTTCTCTTTCCTCCTCTGTGTAATTTGCAAATGCATTTTGTGCTTCCGACCTGGGCCTCCTTATCTTGAGTTTCTGGCTGGGCAGAGGGGGAGGATGCTATCTTACCTTTTTTTTGCGAGAGCATTCAGGGCTCTTGCCAGGAATTCAGCTGACTGTGCCCCGGATGCTTGGGGGACTGGGAGCAGACACTACTTCTAACCACTGCTGTTGTGTATGGATTTCCGTTGCTTGTTATGTCACAGGCGGCTCTCTTTTCTTGTCCAGTCTCTTCATAGGCTGCATTTATTCTTATCACACATTGACTTTTGAAACTGTCTGAGAGTCTGACAAACATCAAAAAGTGGTCTTCTCCACATCTCGATGGAAGAAAGCAAAACCCTTCATTATCTAATCCAGTGCAATCCAAGGTCTTGTTTGGCTATGACATCCAATAATGCAAGCAGCATGTTTCTCAATTCCAGGATGCTGTTTTTTTTCATGCACATTCCAATAGCCATGTTGTTCCTGTTTATGGAGGATAAGGCTTAACAAAAGAAGGGCTGCAGGGAGGGGCTACAGCAAATTCCTCCAAGCTGCTGAGGAAGAGATACCTCAGGACACTGACACTAAGTCTTTTGGGTTCCCCAGTTTCTCACAACTCATTGCTGTCAAATTCTTTGCTCTGGTTCCGTTCCCTTGTGTCAACAGCTGTGTTCTCCAGATGCTAAATTACAGTGTGATGTCAATGGCATTATCTCTCCATCCTCTGTGTCTAATAATAACCGTGATTTTTAGCCATGGACCATCTGAAAGGAGTAAAAGGAGGACTCGTATGAACATTTGCTTTTTTTTGCACCTACACATTATGCAGACTGAATTTAAACTTAAACCATTCCATTTGATCTGAATCTAACAATGATGCCTTTGTTTTATTCTTTTCCCACTACAGGTTTATCCGATGTACCGTGATATCGGTCAGCCTTGCAGCTCAGCCCCTACCCTGGTGGCCCTAAAAGAATGGATCCAGTACCACCTTTTCGGATGGACCCTGAAAACCTGGATCTTCAGCAGGTCCCTGTATTGTCCATTGACCAGATCCGTGCTATAAGGGCTAATAATGACTATGTGGAACGCCCTGTGGCGCTGGAGCCTGCCTCTCAGGTTGCCTTCTATCCAAATGATGAACGGCATCCTCAGATGTCTCGCAGCCAAAGTCAGCATCAACATTCCCACTTGGCCCACTTAAGTCGCTCCAGTACCGTGAGCTCCATGTCCCGTGGCAGTGCTGCTTCGGACCAGAGACTTCTTGCAGGATTAACGTCCTCCCATTCTGGTCTAGCTGTGGTGAGGTCCCAGCCCAAAGGTGACTTGAAACCTGACTCGCTGGGCAAAGGACTGACTGACAATGAGGACTTGGGCCTGCATCTCTTCATCTGTGAACGTTGTGGCCACTGCAAGTGCCAGGAGTGCTGTGCCCCCCGTAATTTGCCCTCCTGTTGGACCTGTGGTCAGCGCTGCTTGTGTTCTGCAGAAAACGTCTTGGAGTATGGCACCTGCCTGTGCTGTGTGAAGGGTTTGTTCTACCACTGCTCAGCAGATAAGGAGGACAACTGTGCCGACCGACCGTGCTCCTGCGCCCCAGCTCATGCCTGCTCCCGCTGGAGTGCTATGGCCTTCCTGGCACTCTGCCTGCCTTGCCTGTGCTGCTACCCTCCTGCCAAGCTGTGCCTCACTCTGTGCCAGCGTGGCTATGATCGCGCCACCCGTCCTGGCTGCAGATGCAGCAACACCAACACTGTGTGCCGCAAGATCTCTGCCACCAACCCTGTGCCCTTTCGTAAAACCCTGGAAAAGCCTGTATGACAGCTTGAATGAGCTTCTTGCAATCCTCCCTCGAGGAGACACCTCTGATGCTGAAGCAGCCGGGGAATTCTGCTAAATTACCTGACCTACTCTAAACCAATCAGGCCTCCTTGCATCATGTCCATCATCATGTATCCTACTTCCCTCTTTTTTAAGTAAATCGGTGTCTATTTATTTATTTATTAGACTTCCAGGATAGAGTTGGGTAATGTGAACCATATGTAACACACAGGGAGTATGCTATCAGAATTAATGCAGAGGCTGTACTGGGTAAAAGGATCACCTAGACATGGGAAGCTGTCAACAGAAAGTCAGCGCGGAGTGTGTCTTTTTCGGCCTTACTGAATGAAAAAAAAAACTGTAAGCAAGCTAGCTTACTCTAGACTCTACATGGATACATGGCGCTGGTTAGGGAGAAAAGCCCAACCAAAAAAACAAAAAAAAAAGATCAGACTATGTAAGTCAATTCTGTTTGACACTAAAATGGGACCATAAAAAAATCAGAATATTAAGCTCACCTAAGAGGGATGTGTTTCAACAGAGGCGGTAAAGAGAGACATTGTGCGCATGAGTGTGTGGTAAGGAAGAAGAAGGAAAAATGTGTGTGTATGTGCATGTGTGTTTGTGTGTGCAGTCTCAGGCCGGCATCTGCTGTCAGCAGAAGCCTCTCCTTTTATTTTTAGAGGAGCTACTCTGAAAGATAAAGTGTCTGGTCAGGTTTCCAGCCCAGGGCAGCCTGACGCCAACCTCTCCCAAGCACTCTTATATCCTCAACTCTCTTTTCCACTGCTGCCCATAGTGCTTTCCAACTGCTCAACAACAGCGATAGGATCCTTCACGGTTTCTACATTCAACCACATTGTGGGACCAAACATCAAAAGGGACTGTCTGTCCAACTTTGACAGTGCTCTCAGGATGAGATACAAGCCATTACTTTGAGAGCTCTTGGACAAATTGACCAGACAACCTGTAGGACCATGCTTTAGGTTAACATTAGATCCGATCAGTATCAGCAAAATGAAGCCATTGTGGTTCCCCAGTTATGCCATACATGGGACATTAGCATCTCTAAGTCCTTTCCTGAGGCTCTCTGGTTGCCGCTGAATGATTCACAGGAAATGAGGTTAATGGACACTATTGTGTCATCTGACAGGAAGAAGGGATTGTTTTGAGACAAGGGCTTAGTCACCTGGCCAGAACGAGGTAGAATACAACACTTGGGAACAAGGAGAAACAGATGCACTGACATCCAGAACTGGGAAGCAAGTTGAATGAAATCTGTTTCAAGTGTGTGTTCTTCCCCAATAATATGCACATCTATGTGAGTTCCTTTGCTATATTTTTGTATGTACATAGAATTCTTATTGTATTTGTATTTTTATTCCATTTGTTTTAATCTGGTTATTATTACCATTTTTTCTATTACTGTTGGACATTAACCTTGTCATATACCTGGCTAATTCTTAAGACTAACCATAAGACTGATTTTGTATTGTGGAGGAGAGGGCCCTTGTGCATGGCACAGTGTTCCACCGCAGTACTGTAAATTACCCTACAAAATCTTAATAACTGGGCTGCTTTTGGTTGCATGTATCCATTATCATAAATTGCTATGGAAATAATTAGCTCAAAACTGATTTAAATGTGGTGTTTCAGACAAGACCTAAACAGCCTGAAATATACTTTTCAGCAATTACATACGAATAAAATGTCTGACATTAACAACTTAAGTCATTACTGGTTTAGGTTACACACAAGCTTGAAGAGCCAATCATATTTTTTTCTACCAATACAATATTTATTGGCATGAGAGCAGAAAACATGCATTACTATCAGAAGCAAGCTTTCACGGGGTGAAATAGTAAGAAGATACCTCTCCTCCACAGTCACATCCCAAAAGAATGGCTTCTCTAAGAAGGGTCCATGATGTGGGGTTTCAGTGTGTAGGTACATACAATTTACAAGAATGCCTAACTGGTGCTGTCCACAGTCTCTGAGTTAACCACTAAAAGTTCACCATGTTGTATTAGTAAGTATTGCTTTGGTACAATTGGCATCTTGTAAGTTGTAAAAGAATTAAAGAAGAATATATAAACATATATATAAATCTATACAAATGAATATATTATATTATATTATATATATATATATATATATATATATATATATATATATATATATATATATATATATATATATATATATATATATAAATTTTACACCTTTTTGTTGCTGATATTATCATAAAGCCACAGATATTTATTTAAATGGTTGCAAGGATAGCTATGTATTTATTTCGGGTGAATGATGAAAAGAAATTAAATGAAAAGATCCATGTGATGATTTCAGTTTTTTCAGAGTGGACTGGTGGGTGTGGCCATAAGGCCATGGATAATAAATAAAACATTTTGAAATATTCTGTGTACAAGACTTGTTTTTGCATCTCTATAAATGGTTTGACAATGTGTCAATTAAAATTTTAAGATGTTTAGGGAAGGTAAAATCCATTTTTAGCTTTACTGAACTATGCAGGACTTTTAAAGTGCCCAGGATATAACCACAGCTGCATTGCTTCTGTAGTTTTGTGGTATGTACCACTAGTGCAAACACACTGCTATTCTGCAGATGCCTGAAGGTGTTGTTAAAGGAATACTCCACCCCAAAATGAAAATTTTGTCATTAATCACTTACCCCCATGTCGTTCCAAACCCGTAAAAACTTTACTCGTCTTCGGAAGACAGTTTAAGATTTTTTGGATGAAAACTGGGAGACTGTCAAGTAAATAGCAGTGTCAAGGTCCAGGAAAGGTATGAAAGTCATCGTCACAATACTGCATCTGCCATCAGATGTGCAATCTGGGTTATATGAAGCGACTGGAACACTTTTTGTAAGCAAAGAAAACAAAAATAATGACTTTATTCAACAATTCCTTTGTCAACAGTCTCCTCTGTGTCTCTCCATATCACTGTATGCTTTGTATACTCCTCTTTATCATCTGCGCCACAAGGATGCGCTGTTTTATTTTAAATCAAAGCTAAATACATGTAGAAACAGTGCATCCTTGTGGCGCGGATGACACAGAAGAGCATTTGCAGCATATGGTGATATGGAGAGACAGAGGAGACTGTTGACAAAGGATTGTTGAATAAAGTCGTTATTTTTGTTTTCTTCACTTACAAAAAGTGTTCCTGTCACTTCATATAACCCAGATTGCACATCTGATGGCAGATGGAGTATTCTGAAGATGACATGGGGGTAAGTGATTAATGACAAAATTTTCATTTTGGGGTGGAGTATCCCTTTAAGTGCATAAGTGAAATGTTTAGAAAAAAAAATGCTGTGAAGTAGCAAATATATGTGTGTATGGACACTTTTGGATGTTAGTTTCAGTGCCGAGGGGTTCCGGACTTTGTCTATCTCTTTACTCCACTCTCCACACTTCTGCCTGTTTGCCTCATAAATAAGTAATCAAGGCCATCTCATACTAATGGCCTTGGAAAAGAGGGACTAGAGATGTATGTGTGTGTGTGTTTATGAGTGAGTCTATGAGACAGAGCGTGAGTTGCTTCAGAAGTGTGAGAGTGTGTATAAGGTGTACCACCGTACCACCATTTGTTTGTCACACTACCATGCTTCATATTCTCAGAGCATCAGAAGCAATAAGTCTGTCCCCAACATCTCAATATCCCACCCTCTCTCTAGGCTTTGTCTATATAAGAAGATGCTGCATGAATAATACAGATCCAGTATTCCCTTTATGTGTATGTACAGTACTTTAAGATATAGAGCAGTGGTTCCCAACCTCGTTCCTGGAGGCCCACCAACACTGCACATTTTGCATCTATCCTTTGTCTGACACACCCATTTCAGGTCTTGGAGTCTCTACTAATGAGGTCATGATCTGAATCAGGTGTGTTTGATTGAGGAGACATGGAAAACCTGTAGTGTTGGGGGGCCTCCAGAACGTGGTTGGGAACCACTGATAGAGTACATACATCAGTTTGGTGTCTGGAGACACACCATTTGTTGATAGCATACCATTCATTTAACTTACTTAAAGGGATATTTCATAAAAAACTGAAAAACTGTCATCATATACTTACCCTCATTTCATTCCAAACCTGCATGACTTGCAGAAATATAAAATAAAAATGCATAAATTCATTTTAAAAGACTTGCGATCAGCATTCTAAGTCTTCCAAAGCTATATAATAGCTTTGTGTGAGGAACAGACTGAACTGTATGCGTATATTCAAATTTGGCTCATAAAAACATGCAATAGTAAACTCTAGAGTTACGCTAGAATGTACAGTATGAAGTTTTTTTTTTTAAAGTTTTTTTCATTATGGTTTTTAATAACTGTATGTAATTTAGTTTGGGCTGTTCCATTAAAACGTATGCTCAAACAAGTGGTTATGTGCAATGAAACAGGATTCATCAAGATGCCTCATGGGATACTGTGAACCAGTACTGTTAAAATTCAGAAAAGACTTCTTCGCTCAAGAAGAAACTGACTCTGGAAGGATGCTCTGTGCTTTCTTAACCTTTAACCCAGCTAATAAAGAGCAAGAAAATATATGGTTTTTTTATATCTTACAACACTCACCAAATAACCTCCTCAACAACCAATTACCCCCCCTGTGTTGCCCTTGGACAGGCACTGTTGAGGACACTCCAGGGGTCAGGGATGGCGCTATAGAAGCTGTCAGTCAGAGCTCCATGCATATGTCAATCACAGTGCAGGGGTGTGTTAAAACGGACCTTTTCTAAACCACCCTAATCCAAATGTAAATACACTCCACTTAAAAGCAGCAGCATTAGGGCTTACAAATCACTTACATAATTGAACAACATCAAAGCGGCCTTATTCTAAAATGAGATGTTTGCC
Source organism: Cyprinus carpio (assembly GCF_018340385.1). Taxonomy (NCBI): domain Eukaryota; kingdom Metazoa; phylum Chordata; class Actinopteri; order Cypriniformes; family Cyprinidae; genus Cyprinus; species Cyprinus carpio. The sequence goes on along the minus strand of NC_056617.1, from coordinate 16,375,736 downwards.
TTTGCAATAGTTGCATTTAATTTAATTGTTTCTTGCATTAGTTCACCAAATATAAACTAATCTTTTGCCTTGTCATATAAATCGCAAACACAAAATATTAGATAAACTCAACTACTTATTTGCACACTCATCAGATTGAAATAAGTAACAGAAGCCATTTCTGATTACATGGTTAATTACAGCAAGGTGGCTCCCAAAAGGTGAGACCGGTGGCAGTGCGGCCCTGAGCCACCCTGGGGGATGCTGGAGCCTCAGAGGCTGGTGGAGAGCTGGAGCCGTTGACAGGTGGAGGTGTGATGGAGAAGCAGGCGCCAGAGAATGCTGAAAGGGGCTGAAGAGGTCCACAGTGCTGGGGCAGAGCGGAGCCAGCCTACAAAGCATAAAAACAGGGATTTTGGGCATCAGTGCTCATATATATACTCTTTTTGTCCCTATAACAAAAGTTAAGATGTTGTTGACATGAAATAATTATTATTTTCCCAGCAGCATTATATTTTAGGCCAAACTTTATATTTTTTATTTTTATTTTAAAATGTAAAAGAATTTATAAAAGCAGTTTTTATTACAGTTTTTTTTTCTACTGCTTACTCAAAAAAAATCTTTACTTGTCACACAATTTCTTAAACCTGACACTCAAACTTCAGAACCACACACCAAATCTGACTCAGTTTTCAATTTCTTAAAAACACTTTTTAAAAAACACAACACACAATTCTAACACACAAAAATCTAACAGGAATTAATATTATGGCAAAGTTGTTTGCAAATGTTTGCTTTTGAGATGTGTTTGTGATATTTTGAATGCAGATATGAGGCATTTTGCATTTTGTGTGTGCAATTCTTGGATTTGTGTAAAGTTTTTTAAAAATGAGGCAAAGTTTTGAAAAAGTGTGTATGCAGTTGAAAAAAAAAGCTGCAACATCCTAAACTCTGAAAATTATGTTGAAAATGTTATCTCTTAATTTCAGTTAATGTATAGGTGTGGTACAAGTAAATTTATCCCAGTTCTAGTCTGTCTAGACATGACTATATCACACCACGGCTGCGACAGAGTTTTCTGGTGGCTTGCCGAGGGCCCATCTGTTTTGTGGTGATCGGTTAGAGGTTGGCGGTGTTTGTGTTAAAGTACTGTATGTGAAGTGTGTTTTAATCTTGGGTTGGCTGAGATCTATGTATCTTGCTGCTCTTATGTGGGCAATGAGATGGTGGGAAAGAGGAAATTTGGGAAAGATGAGATATTTCCTCCCTGTTAACAAGTTCCCACCGAACCATTTTCAACCCTGTGGGATTGAAATTCCGGGCAGTTTGGCAGTTTCTTCCCATTGTCCCTTGAGAGATAAAACTTTTAAATCGCTAAATAAAATAGTAATAGTAATGTGATTAATATTTTAAAACATATCTATTAAGTATATTATTTATAGAAATCATATAAAGATGATTTTATATATATATATATATATATATATATATATATATATATATATATATATATATATATATATATATATATATATATATATATATATATATATATGTGTGTGTGTGTGTAATCATGCTCTGAGCTGAGGTGGGACTGTACTTGATGAAAGGATGGCGTGGTGGATGAGTGATGTACGGCGGGGGAGATGGAAAGAGCACAAGGGAAGAAAGAGCGAGGGAGTGGGGGGAGGAGAGGAGAGGAGGAGGACTGTTTGCGGGACTGCTGGGTGGCTGAGTGCAGACAGCTGGAGGAGGAGTTGATGGGAATGGTATCTGCAAGGTCAGGGGTCACTGGAGAGAGCTTTAGCACACTTCCGCTGCCGGCCCCATGGCTCTCCAGTCTCTGGAATTCTGCTCTTCCAGCTCCCACTCAAGCTTGTGTGTGTTTTAAGCCACGTTTCTTTCCTTTTCGCTAGTTTTTCTTTTGTTTTTTTCTCCCTTATTCTGTTTATTTTTCTCCACTTACAAAAAAGTAGAATAACCATGTTGTTTTTTTGATATTGTACTGTGGTATTATTGTTTGTTTTTGTTTTTTTTATGGGGCGGGGGGGCATTTACTGTATTGTAGTAACTGGTGCAGGATTGGACCGGTTTTGCCTTATTTGGTCTGTTTCCTGTCCTTATATAGTTTGATTATTAGTTGATTCCCCGCACCTGTCTGTCCCACGTTATCCTGTCTTTATAAGCCCCAGTCTGTTCAGCATGTGTTTGTTGGGTCTACTAGTGTACTATGTGTGTTGCTCTCCTGTTGTCATGATTCCCAGTGTTTCCTTGATTTCCTTGAAGAGTGCTAAATGTTCCTTCGTGCCTCCCCTGTTCTTCCTAAACAGTGTAACGTGACAGAAGACCGGACCAAAACAGTAACCTCCATGTGTCTACCCTCCGTTTTGCTTCCCATTTTCACCCAGTGTCTTTTTTTCCGTTGTGTACCCTCATGGATGCCCTGCTTTGCCCGGAATATCTCCTCCTCCTGCTGAAGCAGGGGGAGAGATTGCTCAAGGACCATACGAGACTCTTCTGGCTCTTAGTATACACCACCAGCTACCCGGACAACGCGCTCTGTGCGTTTTACGATGCCAGTTTAAACATCACGTGCAGAGTGCCGTCGTCCAAAAATGGTTCTTGAGCAGATTTCACCACCTTTCACATCCCGACCCAGAGCCCAGCCCACCATCTCCCCTCGATGCGGATTATCAGCCCGAGCCCACCGTTGACGGAGAGCCATTTCCCGCTGCAATCCACGAGCCAGTGCAAAGCCAAGCAACTGAGCAGAGGATCACCCCGGACTTCGAGCTTAACGCGTCAGACCAGGTGTGAGAGGCGGCGACAGTGCCCACCGCGAGGGAGCAAGCCGTGGATGGTGAGAGTGCAGAGTGGAGCTCCTCATCCTGCACCGTGGCTGAGGGTGAGCTGATTATCATCTGATGCATCTGGGACTGCTGGACTTCGAGGGGGACCTTATTGACTGGGAAACTGAGCTGGAAGCCGATTTGCCCCTTATCCTCTCTCCTTCATCCCTGCTGGTTCCGTCCAGCCCTCAGTCATCTCCTGTCCCCACGTCCAGTCCAGAGTGGGCTCCCATTTCCCAGTCCAGCCATGAGAGAGACTCCAAGTCCAGCCAGGAGTGGGCTTTGAGCCCGGAGGCTCACGAATGCCCACCAACGTGCCTGCTCCTGCCTCCTCCACCGCTGTCATCTGGCGAGATGTGAGCTCAGCGGGTCTGCCATTCTCCAGTTTCGCCATGGCTGAAGAATCCCTCACCACAGCCTCCAGCCTCCAAGGTCCAGACTCCGCCGCGGCCTGTAGACCCAGTGGCTCCTAGCTCCCTCGCCTCCACCATCACCCACAGATCCACCGGGCTCCCTCATCCCTCCGGCTCTGCCTTGGTCAGGTGTCAACCCGCCATCTCCTCTGGACTCCGCTCCTCCAGATGCACCTCATTGCTCTGTCACACTGGCTCCGTTGGGCTTCTGCCTCCCAGCTCCACCTTGCTCCTCAGGCGCTCCGGTTCCGCCACGGATCACCGGATCTCCGCCTCAGCCTTGACTCTCTGTCTCTGCCTCGGGTTCCTCCGCCACCTGCTCCGCTGCCGTTGGTCGGCCCCCTGGAGTCTGCAGGCATTCTCCCTCTATGGCCCCTCCCTCCGTCGGCTCCACCGTGGGTTGTCATCATGGTCCTGCTGTGCTCCTCCTGCTCCGAGCCCCTTCTGTCTCCTCCCTGGTCTCTGTCTGCTGCCCCCCTCCCGGGTGTACGTCCTCCTCCCAAGCTCCCACCTATGCCTCCCTCTGTTGTTGCCTATTGTGCAAGGATGCACCCTCCAGGATTTGACCTGTTTTGTCATGTGTTTCAGTTCCTGTTTTGCCTTATTTGTTCTGTTTCCTGTCCTTGTTTAGTTTGATTATTAGTTGATTCCCCGCACCTGTCTGTCCCTCGTTATCCTGTCTTTATTAACCACACTCTATTCAGGTTGTGTTTGTTGTGTCTACTAGTGTACTACGTGTGTTGCTCAAGCTCCTGTTGTGATGATTCCCAGTGTTTCCTTGATTAAAGACTGCTAAATGTTCCTTTGTGCCTCCCAAGTTCTTCTTGAACAGCGTAATGTGACAACAGACCTCTTTTATAGTTTATGAAAAAATAACATTAAAATAATAAAATGATTTTAAAATATAAATATATCAAATAAAGTATTTATATGTAAAATAAAAATAATATATCATTAATTCTAAAACTTACATTAATAAAATATATCAAATGCATAGTTATATATAGATAGATAAATAGATACTTTTTAATTGTTGTTTGCATTCACCAGTTAATTTTGAATAGATTTTTTTAATTAATACAAATATCCCATGTAATCTATTGATAATAATGATGAAGTCATAAAAGCTGCATGCATAATATGTTATAGAAGTTTTAAATGTTGTTTAAGTTTGCGTATAGTGTATAAAACAAGTCAACAAAAGTATGTCATGTTAACTACCCAACTATCATGAATGTGCTAGTCATTTGATACCATCTGTACTGCAACAGTACTTTTTTGTAAGTCTTTCTCAGTGCCAGACTCAGATTATTCAACCCACATCTGTATTTTTTTTTTCCTCTCCACGCAATGGCCTACATGCATATTCTTGTGTGTGCTTCCCCAGTCAATCAATGGCACTATGGATCTACTGCTGCAGCTGTAAAATAGATCTGCCCTTGCTCGATCCATGCAGTCCTGTCATTTCAACAGCGGCAATGCTGAGCTCTTCTCTCTCCCAGTTGTACAGATATCGAGTAGCTGTGTTTTTCTCAGCGCTCTCTGATGGCCCTTGCTACAGCCGTGCAAAGAGGCCAAACTATGATGAGGATAATATCTGTTATTTGGCCCCAGCCAGAGAAGCAGCACACACTGCACTACCATTAAAGGGCATTAGTGTTTGTGAGTGTAAGAGAGAGAGAAACAGAGAGTAAGCACATATCTGTACAAAGTTTGTGTAGCCTCTGAGGGACAAGATAGCATGTGCTGAATGCGATACATGCATGTTTTTGTAACATGATTCTGTCATCATCCGTATGTTTCTCACTTAACGGCCCCCTCCTGTCCAACCCCCACCCACACATACATACATGCACATGCAGGGGAATGAGTGGCGCAAAATCTCCCTGCAGATGTTCTCGATTGTGGTGATCCAATATCCTCTTGTGTTCCGCTGTCTAAAAAAAGAGAGCTGTTTTACATTTCCCTTGGGGGCAAGAAGGGAGAGATTCTCACAGTGATAGAGCTGACCCAGGTCCTTCGAGGGCTGCCCCACATTATTTTAGACTGAGTCCGTTTTTATGAATTTGGAGTCATTCACTGTCAGACATGGTGGGGAAGATGAGATAAAATGTATGACTGTGTATGTATGTGTGATGTTTAATGATTTCAATCCATATAATCAATTCTTGTCATTTGTAACAATTCATAATGAGTGAGACCGAAAGAAATAAAAACCACACAGTTTTTATTCTAAAAAAAGACCTAAATAATCTTGTTTCTTTAAAGTTTCAGAAAAGATCTCAACTTCACAAAACTGTGGTTAGATTTGCCAAGATTTTGATATATGAAATCAATAAGAAACATTTTTAATCAAATTCTTCCAGGGTATAAGCAATCCATTTGTAGCTCTATACTTTTAAGACATATCAGTAATTTGTCTAATTTCTCATTTTTTTATTTGTCATAAATTAATTTTCATTATTAACATTTAAGCAATATTTAGCAATATTTAAAAGTTAGTGGTGAGGGGAATATGGAAATGTTTGGATGATTTTGAAGAAGAAATGTAAGGAATTTGAATTTTATATAAAAACACATTAACTATTCTGATAAAATGAGTTTTATTGTTTTAGCTGTAAAGTTATAATTTTAACGATAGTTTTAGGGTTTTAGTTGTTACATTGTCATGGCAACAAAGTTGTGAAATTGGAAAATACTGTAAATTTTACAGAGAAATTTTTTTTCACTAAAATCATGTTAACGCTTATTGTTTTTTTTTTTAATCTTTTGTAAGCGTGAGAATTTAAATGTTTACAGATTAGCCCCATTCGCTTCCATTGTAAGTACCACATTGTACACTACATCTTTTTGTTTTGTTATGTTATGTTATGTTTTGTTTTGTTTTTTGTTTTATTTTGCTTTGTTATTTTGGTAAAGGAGGTGCTGTCAAGTGTTGTCTTAACTTTAATTTAACCAGGAAATCTTGATTTAAAGAGATAAAAATGAGACCACCTAAAACCTGAATCATAAAAGAGCAACATCTGAGCCTTTTTACCCCAAAACATGGTTAAAATATCAATCACCTTTATACTGTATATCTAATAATATGGTTGATGAGATATATGTGAGTGATAAACATTACGTCCATTTAAAGACTCTGAACGTGTGATCATGAGGTTGATGCATAAGCTGTGCCAGCTGTGTGTAGATGTGCCTAATCCTGGGTGGCTGGATGCTGGAAACAGGAAATGCTGGTGCATTCCTTGCATTTTTCAAAATGCTGCAAATTGCTGAGCACATCATTTTGACCGAACATGATCACTGACCTGGGAGGTAAAGCGAGAGAGATATCAGGAGGAATAGAGACTGATGCACATGTGGGAGAGAGAGCACTAAAACACTATCTGTTCTGTTTCACTCACATCAGTCTATGCTTTCACATTTGAGGGCCCATTTATAACTTCCTGTTATATGCAAACGGAAATAGTTATCCACAAATCTAACAGATCTATTCAACAGGATTCCAACTTAAAAAGATAAAATGATGCTTTTAACATATGGGCCATTGTGTCTTGTGGAAGGATGTACCAAAGTCCAAAAAGCTTTAGTCACTAGATCCTGGATGATTACTCAGCTTGAACAGTACCAATAACCAGAGTCCCCGTCTTAACAAGCCTGATGTGTGACTCAGACTGAGGAGAGGAAAGCAAAGAATAGAAACATCCAGTCCTTCCGAAAGGCTAGAGCATAAATAGGCACCCTGCTCGGGCAGGAAGTCTCGGCCGCTGTGATGGTCAAGCCAGCCTTGGTGATGTTTTCCTTTTCTTTGTACAAAGAGGGAGTTTTAGTGAAACTGAAATTCTTGCAAAATTAAAGGTGAATTCCAACCATCCAGTGACGAAAGAGCGGCTGGATAAATTCTATCAAATCTGAGTACTTACTCTTCTGCCTTCCATTTCAGGTTAAGTGTAGGTCCATTGAGTCTTTCAAAGAGACACTCTGGGACGATGGACGATGAACAGATATTCTCATTTGTAAATTATGTTATTTCGGTAGTAAAGATTTGGTAGCTGGCATATTCCACTTCTGAGTTAAAAGGAAAAACTCATACCTAATATTCAACTGCTAAATAATAATAAAGAAAAAAAAGCATTGATGTTGGTACATTATATATTAAACACATTAGAAGCATCTAAATCAAATAATATATAATATTATATAGTAAGTAAACACATAAATCTAAAGTATATGAAAAAATATACATAACACATAAATGATATAAATATGGTAAAAAAATTAATTATTAATAATAGCTGCTTTTGATTTATTTTTAGTCTCAAATACTCAAATACTCCAAAACAGATAACAATTTACCATATAAGTGACAAAAATCACTAATAAGCTAGTCAAGCTAGACATGTTTTGATGATTGCCATTTTTCTAACTTGCGTGTGTCCTCTATGATGTTATGAAATACCAATCCCAGTGCTGTGAAATCAGATCGTTCTTTTCCTGAAAGAGGTGAAACTGCTTGAAAAGTAGTCATATGTTTACTGGAAAACGGACATTTGCTCCCTGACTCACAAACCTACAAATGACTGGTGATTGGCCAAAAAATAAATAAAAATAAAACTACTTTAAGAGGTGGTTCACTGTCCTGTTTGAAGAAACTGTAATATCAGTTGGTTTGAGGAAAGTTAATTTAATGGTTTATTATAACAGTGTTAATATAATTACATTTATCGATGATTTACCATATCATATGGTACTTGAATCATTGTCAACAACAGAATCACATTTTTTCTCCTCCCATTTCATGACGTCTGAGTAGAAGTAATTGTCTCGCTAACAGCATTACAAAAAGTGCATTGGACTCACATATTGTCAAGATTCTGCACATCATGAGACTGTTTCGAAGATAAGAACTCTTCACAATTCATAAGGAGCTCTATGATATGCATCTTGACTGTGCAGTCACTGTATAATCGACCTGATAATACACTGACTCAGAGGGCCACATTCATGTAGTTTTCATTTCCTCTTCGCGCTTCTCATCTCCATTCTTGCTACCTCACACCATTCAGGAAAGTGCAGCCCATTGCCAAGCGGGAAGAACGTCAGTGGCCGAAAAAGCCATCGGGAGGAACTTGGAAAGAACATGTTTGATGTCAGCGCCAGCGTATTTTTGGGCCCCGTGCGGAACAAAAGGCCCGGTATATTTAGCGGCGGACAGGAAGCAGGGCGAGAGAAGGGCCGGGGGGGTTCAGCAGAGGCCTCATCCACTTTCCCACACTTGCAGACCGGAAACAGGCAATGACAACTACTCCACCAAGAGGCCCCAGGTCGCCTGTTATGGGAGCCATTGAGCTCAGAGGAAGGAAGAGGTTATACAGCCCTCCCCCCATCAACATCCCAGCTTTCTAAGAGTGATCTGCTCAAGAGCTTCCCCATGATTTTGTCAACACCAAATTTTTAAGGGAGTATCAAAGGTCTGACCCAGTTGCATATAGGTAAATGTTATATGTTTTCCAAAAATGTAAAAGTTAAGCTGTACGTAGGATATCACAAGACTATTAAAATTAGTTTACAGCAATTTATTGAATTCCAAACAAACACACTGTGTATTACACTGTGTATTTCTCCACATCGTTCTGGTTACATGTGTGCTTAGCTCCATCTGCACATGGTCTGTGTTGTTTGACCCTGGCGTGTACTCAAGCTTGGCATATTTTAGTGGCACGCTTATCCTAGATACATTTCCTCCTCAGGAAACACAGTATTAGATTGCAGTTTTATTTATTTACTTCATTCACACAGCTTGATTGCAACATGCCCAGGGAATGATGAAGTTTGCTAAAGCATTTCTCTTATATTCTGTAATTGTTTTTGTTGTTTGAACAGATTTTTACCTTTTCTATTTTATTTAAGCCTACAGTTAATTTTACTTGATCTAGTATAAACTTCTAGGGTGAAGTGGGATGACAGCCCATCATGAAATATCTAGAATAAATAGTGGTATAAATTGTTTGTCTTTCTCCTCTAATGGATGTATCTGCAATTAATGTCACTAATCATTTAAATATCGATAAATCTTATGTTTAATGTTATGTTAAAATGTACTGTTCTTCTTCATCTACTAACACATTTGTAAATATATATATTTTCGAAATATTACTATACGTGTCCTAACAAATTGTACCACAACTTGTTACTGAAATTTTTGGAGTGATAAAAAATAAGAGGTCCTGTTCAAAGCGTAACCTCAAACGATGAATTTACCGGGTTTTGTCTCCATCTAGTGGTCGTGGGTGTCTCTACACACAGTACACATTTAGTCATGCATTCTGCCTTTATATTTGAACTGTATGACCCAGTTGTAATGTTAAATGTAATGTCAACGCAGAACGCACAGACACCTCTTTATTTAAGTCAGATAAACGAAGGCTTAGAATAGCGAGTGCTTGTGTTGAGATCTGTGCGACTGTACATATCATAGACATATAGTATGTTACTTTATGTTACCGACAGAAGGCAGTGTTGTCATTTGATCAAATGTGTGTTAACGTGTTTGCAGTGCAGTCTTCGTCGAAAATTTGCTCTGGTAGGAAAGGTCCAGATACAGATGTTTTAATTTAATGTCCAGTCAGCAAAGTTTGCTTTTCTCTCTTTTAGCACCGTTTTTCTGTTGAAACAATTTTTTTTTTCAGTTGGTAAGGTAATATATTTTAATGACTGTTTTTACTCTAGTTTTGTTTACTTCACCCAAACGTTACTTAGACAGTTTCCTAATCACATAGGTCCTATGTGTCAGAGAGGGACTTACATGACTGACTGAAAGGATGTACTGATGCTTTACCATACCAAAATGCCAATAATTTACCAGTGTAACTGTATTGATATTAGTTAGCACAGATTGATGTTGAATGTCCTGATGTTAAGCATCATAAAAAGGTGCTATGTAATTTTAAAGAATGTTCTAGGAGGTTAACTTTCTCACAATTTGAAACTCTTTGGAAGTTTACTATACTTATTATATAGATATTTGCTTTTTTCTATCATTTAAATTATTTGAAATGTTTTACATCATTCAAAATGTATTATGGCCTTATTGTTTTTCTTCGATAACCAAAACCAACACTGTTGGACCTGCTTAGACTCTAAAATCAAGGTTTGCTATTTGTATATAGGTCCCTTGGTACATGTATACTTAATTTTATTGGACCGCTTTGGGCTTTGGACAAGGAAGATGCTTTATATTCTGGATAAATATATAGGGAATTACAGACCTTCAGGGATAACATTCTTTATTGAATGAATGAAAAGAAAAGGTATTGTTCAAGCTGATGTTTGTCAGAGCTAGCTTAAGACTTTTAGAATGTTGAGTTTGCTTGGTGGTTTCTGCAGTTTAATTATGTTTGATATAAATAATATATATGTCATTGTTGACATTTTGTGTATTTAAGTTGACTGTGGTGCTGCCAATTGCCTGTATGAGCCTCTTGGTTGAAACTATAAATATTTTCGGCCAAAATAATGCTTTATGCCAATTTGAAAATTGCGTTGACTTGTATAGACTAATTACTTTAACTTTCCTCTGGCTGTAATTTGCTAAAACTCACATGCATGTCAGCCCCAGAATCTAAAGCACACTTACTGGCTGTTTACAGGCGAAATGCGAAAAAACCTTGAAGATCGAGTGAATGCAGGCAAACGAAGAGGAACGTAATAAAGAGGTGTCTGAAAGGCGATATCTGAGGGATTTATTTATTTTCTGATGGGGGGAACGTGGGCATGAAATTGTTTGGGGAGTTTAAGCATTGAAGTACTGAGGGAGTTCAAGGCCAATAAATTTAGAGAGCACAAAAGTCTGCGAGTTAAGAGCACAGTCTCTTTTTATTATTAATCCTCAAAATGAATTTGATTTTTTGGGGGGTTTAAGAAAGAGTTGATTTTCTTCTTTTTTTCTTTTCTTTTCCCCTCCATTTTTCAACAGATGTAGAAATGATTGAATTCCCAGCAGACCTCATTATCTGAATCCTCCTGATGCCCAGGGAGGGCTTAAGGTCTTAAAGAAACGATTCAAACATGATTTGTATTAAAGCCAACAATCTCCCGCACTGGAACATCAAATTACTGAGAACTCGCACAGAAAATGCATGTGTGGAGTTGTTTGTGTGTGTGTGTATGTGTTGGGGGGGAGGTCACTTTTCACAAATTTTTTATTGCATCCGACTTGCTGAATCTCATTTAAGATTATAACTGATTACATAGAAATAGAAAGTATATAGTATTGTTCTGGTATTTTTAGTTTTGATCTGAAAGTTGCCTCAGGTTACAGAGTTTTGACACCTACTATGCCTTAAAAAGTCATTGGCTGATATCTTACAACATTTAACACATTTATTTGTAAGCGCACAAGACATTAGCATTAGCAGAGTTTATTAGCAGATACATATGCAGCTTCACTAATGACTTAAAGCAGGCCTCATGGGAGCTTCCCTCTCTACTGTGTGTTAATTAGTGCTTTGTTTGCTCTGTTTATTAATGGTTCAGCTTTAACCTTACAAATCCGTCTCTGGCAGCCACGTAACCATGTCAATTTTGTTCTTTTTTTTTTAACGTCTCGTCTTCTAGTGCAAGCAATTGACATAGCACAAGCGGCTGTACGCAACGCTAAACAGACGTGACATGAGGCTTCCTCCGCTGCTTTCGAAAGCGCTGTTTGATCCATACTCTGTCATACTGGTTGAGATAGGCCTCAAAGGCTGGAGAGAGAGCAAAGAAAAGAGACATGAATGAGAGACGTGCTTCTTTGTACCAACTGTGCCTCAGCCTTCGACTGGTGTGGGAAGATATTCAAGAAAATTGACTGTGATAGTGAGGCTCAGTATACACTGGAATTGTCTAAGGGGACAAGATGCCCAGTGGTGACCCACACTGAGCTACTCCGAATGGATTCCCACCTTGGGAGTCGCAACCACATAATTGTATATTGCTATGACCGATGGGCAAGTGCAGTTCTTCGATTCTCAGTATTCCTAACAATCCAGGGCCCAAGCAGCATGCTTGGCCTCACGATGCACTTTTCATGTTCTATCCGCCCCTCTAATTCTCATGTCTTCCACTCACTGTTTCGCTGAATAAAAAGCTTTGAAGAGGAAAAAAGATAGAGAGAGGGAGGATCGATGCCCCCTCTGAAAGATGCAGGGCCGAACAGGGCCCAGGCTGCATTGTGAGTGCGGCCCCTCGTCGATCGATAACGCAACTCGAAGCGAGGAGGAGACTGAAATCCCTAGTTGAATAAAGCACAGCTAAAACACCAGAGGAAAAGCAGGAATGTTAAGGGGAAAGGCAATTGACAGGCAGATTGATTGATAGATGATCTAAATTCTGATTTTGGGCAGGGAGCAGCACATGGTGCTGGATATAAATGCTAACGCTTGTGTGTTTTTTTTGTAGTATGGCTGTGCTTGGGTGTTCTTGATACATTTGCACTATTTGTAATCTGGAAATTAAATGCAGATGCCACATTGACAGATAATGAATGACTGATTCAGTATGTTGAAGATTTGGCCACCAGCGCAGTGTAGCAAGAGTGATGGGGTAGAATAATAATACCCAGAGCAAGACGGCAGCCAGCCTAGTGGATTATGACTTCATCTACTGCTAATGAGGGAACGGCTGCTCTTTGTTCTTCTTCAAATCAATAGACAGATCATAATAAGACCTGGCTCATTTAAGCTTTCACACAGGATCAGAGCAGCGTGACTTTTATGAGGACGGACCCAAGCTGTTCCACATTATCTCAGATAAGAAGGCCTGAGCAGACCCATGGGAATTGGGGTTCTTTAGCGCCTACGATCATTTGCTGTCCTATCAGGGCACAAGTATGTGGATAAATTACAGTACAAAGATTCCATTACCCAGGAACCTTTGGAGACATTTTAGCATATTGGACTCTATTGTAACATAACATTTACAGTCTGATTGTGCTTACCCTTGCTCCCTGTCTTTGTGAGTTTATTTTTTCTGTATGTTAGATTCATTCCAATTTTACTGGAAACAGTTTGTGTGATTCCGTGTACGCATCATATGCGAGACCCAGCCCACACTATTTCATTTTACAATATACATTAGTCTTTGAATTAGCATCTGCACCTCCCAGTACTTGAACAAACACTTACCCGTGCAACCCTGTCTGACTCTCCAATAGACCCGTCAATGCTTCTCCATCTCTGGGGCACTGTTCCTTGATAACCCATTAATTTGGCCAGGCATCCGAGAGCCTGGGCAAACACTATCTCTATATGGTAAACACCCTCCCCTCTCCCCCTCTGTTGCCCAGGTGGCTGGGCACGGGAGCCTGGCGCCATGGGGTTAAATTCTTTCAGATCATGTACACATAATAGGCCCGGTTAATATTCATGACAGGGGCCAGGTACAGCGAAGGTTAAATTTGACTTACTTTTCAAAAGCGCATTACTAATGCATGATGCCAATAAGAATATTCAAAGAGGCCGGGTGACCAAAGGTTGATGAGATCCTTACCTCTCCACTGACATTTTAAACACATTACCATGTGGGTGCCCTGCCTCTCAATTGTGGGAAGAGAATAAATTGCTGGCTAATCATAGCTAACCCCCGGCCTGTCCAAGCACAGACCTGCATGATGATGTTACTGGTGAGAGGGCCACTTAAGGGTTATGTGAGTATTATTGTGGAGTTTGGGCAGCTGGAGAGGAAAAATCTCAAAGATTCCTCCAGATGAGTTTCAAAGTCAAAACCATAATGTGACAATATACTATACACTGGGTTCAGGTTATTGTGGCTAGCAGCATGAAGTGTCGTCTGTGTTTTTTTTTGTTTGTTTTGTTTTGTTTTTTTCAAGGCCAGACATGAATTTGCATCCCTTGCATTAACACCATAGCTAAATTAATCTCATGTACAGTTAGACCTTTGACCACCACCATACAACCTGGTCTAATTTGCAGCTTATTTATTGTCTCACTCATAACTACTGCTTTATGGAAATCTGACATTTATTTTTATCCAAATGTATTTACATTTATCCAAAGTGACTTACAGGCTATACATTTATTTTATCAGTATGTGTGTTCCCTGGGAATTGAACCCACAACCTTTTGTGTTGCTAATGCAATGCTCTACCACTGATCCACAGGAAGTTTTACATGATATTTAGGGTCAATTTGAAATTGTAATCTGAGGGCAAAGCAGTATTTACTGTGTGTTCCCAATGATATCCTGTTTCCTTTGTATCGCAGACTTTGTAAGGCTCGTGTAGCCATTTTTTTTTTTTTTTTTTTTTTTTTTTTGGTCATGTTTAGGGCATGCAACTATTCATTTGAGACCAACATAACAGTTAAAGTAAATAATGGTGCAACAATCTGCATTAAGAACACCCTTAATAATTAGTTAGGTGTCTATAAAATTTGTTCCAAGAAATGTAATTAATTGAAAATGAGTAAGCATCAGTTATTTCAACACTGTGAATTTCGTCAACTATTCCAGTGAGACGCTTCTTGTACATGTCTTCGGCTCCCGGAAATCTTGCATTATTTCATTAAAAAAAAAATTAAAAAAATGCCATAACCCATAACTACCATAAAATTTTATCTCACTGAATTCAGTTGAACGGCCAGACATACAGTATGCATGAGACACTATGGCACTGATATTTTTGATAATATAAATACAATTTAGATAAATTTAGCTAGATCTTAATTCAGACGAACAGTTATATTATTATATACATCTACATATTGCTTATTACATTTTGTTATATATTGCTATATATATTGAGACCAAAAACTAAAATCGGTCTCAGAGCACTGAGGCATTATAGATATAATAGTATGAAGTTCTGTAAAGCTCCATTTGTGAAAAGCACCATACAGTTAAAATTAGTTTGACTGTGGAAGTCTGAAGAATCTGTAGAATCTGTTTCCAGTTTAGTGTGCCATATGCATTAGATGTTTTAGTGAATGGAGCGTGGGTGTGGTGTCTGAGGCTGATACTACTAAATATCTGAATATGTGACAAATGTTTTATGTAGATGAACCAGGAGTGGGCAACATTCAGAATTTATGAATGGGCTTCCTTTCATTATGTCACTTACAATTTGAACTGAATTGATTGCAACTCACAGGAAGTTGAACTGGTTTTGTAAAAAAAAAAAAAAAAAGAATTTCGATTCATTTGACTTTCTTTCTTACTGTGAATTTAAATTTGAATCCCAATTCTAGTATTCTGTTTGCTTCCTCAGTTCAAATTCAGGAACTGAATTTTAAGAAGCAATCACTGTATTGTAGCAACAGTCGTACCTCATTAATATAATCGTTTCCTTATAGACTAGTAAAAAGCTTTGATTTTGAGAGGCATCCAGAAAGACTGATTGGAAATTAATCCAACTCTAATCCAACAGCTGATTTTCAGTTGTAAGCTTTTTTGCTTAGTTGTCTTACAAGAAGGGTGTGTATAAACATATCTCTCTGGAAAGCTTTGATATTATTGCACACTCAAGGTGAGCAATGAGCTTCTTCTCATACCGAAGAAATGACAAGCCATTGTCCTGCTCAGAAAGCAAAATCATTTATCATAAATAAAGTTATGCATAATGTTTTTTTTTTTCTTGGTCACTCTGGATTTGAATGAAGCAGCAGTGAATACTGTAACAGTTACCTTTCATTTCAGAAACTTTAAAAATGAATTGTCTTTCACATCTTTATAGATGTTGCTGCTCCAGTTTTGCAGCAGTATGGCTGTAACAGAGGTAGTCTCTCATGGCTTGTCACAGGTTGGTCACCCGCAGGCATCTGACGGACAAAGCGATGTGTTAGATAACAAACAGAGGGCAAACTTTCATCTTTCAGACCTAATCAGTGTCAGCGGTGGCTGAAATGGATCTGTCTGTCACCCTGAGGCACAACAGAGCTACAGTGGGGAGGTGGAGAAGCAGCACTGGGCGCTTCAGGTGACACACATGCACTACCAGCAGTCAGAAGGCCTTGTTTGTGCTAGTCTAGTTTTTTTTTTTCTTCTTGCATCCAACAGCACAGAGATATACATAACACAAATTGAGTCTAAAATGACTCTCCATTAAACCTTCCTTAAGAAAAATCATGTCACATGCTAACACTTGTTTGCTGGTTTTGAGTAAGACAGACTTCCTTTCAAATGATGTTTTTTCTCACCATCTTTTCTGATGATCAAAGTCAAGTTCACAGGGTTATTAAACACCAAGTTGGGTTTGGCAAGGGGCTTGTTGTCCTTTCTTAAAACATGTTTATGTGTCTTGCTTTCCCTCTTCGGCTGTTTGTCACTAAACAGACTGACAGGCCAGGTCTTTAGGCCTTTAAAAAAATTATTAGTAGATTAATTTTTCATATTTTCTCTTTCTGTAAATGATCTTATCTAAGTCCTTCCAGACCTTACTCCCAATGGGTGTCTTCTCAGACCTGGACCCTGGTTTCTTCCTAAACGGCGGTAAATGGCTCTCGGCACAAATAATGCATAAACAGCTGTTTTGCCCAAGTAAGTTATCCTCTTAAAAGATTTAGAAGCCTCTCCCGCACACTCTCCCACTCACTCTCTCTCTCAGTTAATTCATCAATTTCTTATGATAGCAACAGTTCGGAGCAGTGCAAGTGTTTAAGTACCAATTAGGGGCCTGGTTCCCTTGGTCCTTTTTGCCACACCTCTGCTCCTCCCATGTCTCTCTTTCTCCTCCGGTTCCCTCTTCCTCCCACCTTCCTCACTGTCCATGTCCCCTCACACCTCTCTGTGCCCCCACTGACCACTCATCCATTCTGTCATCTCCTCATCCATCCATCAAACCCTCCCATCTTCTAAGATGCCTTCTACTTAAATGAAGTTCATCGTATTTTCTTTATTAAGTTTTTAGTACCCTAAATTATTTATCCTAGATAATCACTGATCATAAGATTGAAATAAGAGCACATCAATCAAAAGGAGTTTTTTAAAAGCTCCCTTTCCCTCGGCCAGGGACAGTGTCTCTGCTCTGAGCAAACAACATGCCAAATTGTGGTGTCCTGAGCTGGCGCACCCCAGTCAAAGATGAACCCACTGGACTTACCATCAGCTCAGTCGGAAACCCTAAACAGGACATTCACTTCAACCTTAAATGCACAGACACATGCACACATACATACACATCTTGTAATAAACAGGCCAGAGACAGATGGTGTTCATCCCTCTCATGTCGGAAGATCTTAAGTTGGCTCCCTTGAGGTAGAGCTTGACAGCCTTTTCTGGGTTTATAATTAGCCTGTAACTGATTGGTCATCACTTTTAATTCTGATGTCTTGCCACTTCTTGGAAAGCGGTTCAAACCTGACTTGCTAAGAGTCTTCATGATTGGGAAGAGGGTGCTTTTCTTGGTTAATGCTTCATGCTGTGGGCTGGACAGATATTCTGTAGTACCACATTCTTGTACAGTTGGGTCTCTTTTCATTCAAGGCCAGGCCAAAGCCTAGGCACTGACTCCTAAAGAAAGGAATAAACCAGATGGTAACAGCCTAAGAAACACTTGAGAGAAAAACCTTTTGGGACATAGTCTGAATTCATAACTTTTGCATGTGGGGCATGTGACATTCTAGGAAGGAATGCAGTCTTAGTGTGAGCAATGAAACACATTTGATTTTCTTTGTGTTTCACCAGATTTAAATTGTGTCATCAGCGATTCAAGTACAGCTACCATTCTGACTTTCAGTGTGGTCTATATGGTGTGGTCATATATATTTCTGAAATTAATTTAAAAGTTATTGAAGCAATAATTTATGGGACTTGTGGTGAGAGACATATGCCTATTTCCATGCAAGCATCCAATTTATGTTACAACCTAGGTCTATTTCAATGCCTAGGAGTTTACCAATACTTTAAGCTCTAGATGCACTGAAATAGACATAGGTCTTAGTTTCTAATTTGAGATTCCTGACCTGATGTCATGCAGTTTGACACACAATTGAACAAACTAAGATCCTCTATGAGTATTACCCATGATAGCACCAAAGTCATACTTGCAAGACATTCAGTTATAAAGACATTCAATTCGGTTACTTACACTGTCCTCCATAAGTTTCTCAGTTACAGCTAAATAGGTCTGTGTCTCCCACCACAAGTTCTTTGCCCCCTTCTTAAAAACTTTGTCTTCTTATAATTCTTTATGATTATTTCATTTCCCCTCACTTTGATCTGAGTTGCATGCCAGGGGACACTCCATTTTTTCCACGTTCAAAGATGTTTTGGAGCCAACTAACTTTTTCTGTTTTCTATTTCTCTACCCCTCCCACCTCCTCTTTTCCTGAAGGGCAGGAGAGAGGGGCTTTATTCCGATTTGACACCACTAGTTGGGCATGTTTTTTTTTTTTTTTTTGCTGACGTTCCACATCAGAATTGCACTCTGAAGAGAAGGAATAAAAGATCATCTTTGAGAGTCTCCCAAGATTCCCAGCGCCCTTTCAAGATGCGCTTCTCAATTCATTTACTTGCCTTTCATGTGAAAAACTCGGTTTCATTACGGCAATTAGCTACTTTATCTCCATGCCAATTATTGCATTAAAATAATCATTCTTCTCATCTGAAGAACCGTCTTTTTTGGTTTTCTCTAATTGATTTTTCTGGATAGCACTGTTTCCTTAATGTTATGTATGGTGATTTGTTGTTCCTCATTTGAGCAGCATTTGCTTACTCATTATTGGTAGCTTGTTAAATTTCAGGACTATGGGTGCCCCATGAATTTTCCACTGCTGCCAAATCAGTAGTACTGCAGTCATGTTAAGTAATTTGTCAAACATGCCAGATAATGGGCTATACCACAGAGCCATGACACACATAGACTCCCATCCTTTGTTGCTTGCTTCATGCCTTGTTTGAAAGGCAGTCTGTCTTAAAAAGAAAGAATGAAAAAAAGACAGAAAGAAAGAGCAAAAATATGATGTGTGTGTTGCATGCATGATTTATGAGGTCCGTGGAGAAAGGGAGCGTGGAGAAAGAGAAACAGAGGAGGAGACAGCTTCAAAGGGGAACGCTGTTGATTTTTCTGCTTCGTCCAGAGATCCGGGAGGTCGGGCAGGAGGGAAGCCCAAGCCCAGGGGAAAGGCTCCTTGGTGGTTCACGCATCTCTCTCGCACCCCCAGCCCCCACCACCTCTTGCTATCCAGAGATTCCTGCACCCCCCTGATCTGTGCCCTGCGGCAGCCAGGGTCAGCCTCTGGCTCCCTCTAATGAAGCCCCCGGCCCCCTCGCCTGCAGACTGAGTGGCATGTGTTCGTTTCACCTCCTACTCGACACATCCCTGTGCGCCTGCTGAAGCCCAGCACACCGAACCGTACACGCACATACATACCAGTCACCCAAGCCTTTGATTTGTACTTCCCTGAACAGACATAGGCCTAACCCTTTCCAATCCAATCAATCAGAGTGCCCAGTTGTATGCCAGGTCATGCAGGCAGCTGTGTTCGTAGATAATAATTTAGAGGTGATTGTTGGTGCAATTTTTTTAGCTTTTAATAACATGATAATCACTTATTGCTTTTCACATGTTAGTAAAGCATTAAATTGTTAAAGGATGGCTTGCAGGCTAATCATTTATTTGGGAAATTATGTCACTGCACAGTAAGTAAAACCAAGATTGGGCTACATTTCATAAGGAGCATATTCAAATAATCTTCTTTCAATGTCTGTGATGTTGGCTAACTGATTGTAATATGGTCTTCCCTTCCTCGATCTCTCACTAAAAAAAGCTTCTGGGAGGCTTTGGGGCGGCTTAGCGGCTAATTAAATTAGCAGCTAAATTAAAACTTGATTATTCCCATGGTATATGGAGGAAATATATTTACAAAGTAGCATTTATTTTTTCTTTAAACAAGGCTGTCTTTTTCCTGGGGTCTCCCTCTGCCATGCAAAGGATGTTCTTCAAGGCCATGTCTTGAGGGGATCGTCAGGAGGATGGAGATCTTCAACTTGCTGCTAATTACATTAATCTAAACACTTTCAAAGTCCCTCTGATGAGGCTAATTGTGTCTCCAGCTCCTCTCTCTTTTCCACAGTTCCTGGGAAGGGGACAGCACTTGAAGAGACTCATGCCACAGGCAGCGAAACCTTTCCAACAGGGAATTCCAACAACCGCCCCGTCGCTCTGATGGAAGATATCTCTTGGGACTGGAGTATGGCTTTGCATTTTGATAATGCTGTTGTTGTGGATTTGTCCTTTAGTGTTAAGGATTTAATATGGTTAATATAGAACTCACATTTCAACACTTGATGTTGTGGCCTAGGGGTTGGATTATCAGTTAGCATTCCAGTTGGTGTAGAAGTTCAGGAGATCTTTATCTATTTTATCTAGATACTTTATCCACATATGGGTTATTGATATGGCCAGTGTTGGGAAAACAGCATTGCAGTTGGCATAGTGGATATCATATTTTTTTTTTACAGATTTTTTCCCCCATGTTTCATGGTTTTAAAGTCAGACCTTTTTCCTATGTATCTTAAAGAAATTGAAAACCACAGACTGTTGTTACTTAACCTCAGTTTGTAATAATAAACTAATTATGTTTACACAGTTTTGCCTTTGTAATAAATGTAAATCAATTAATCTTGATTTACAATAGACGTGTGCAACGGTTGCACACTTTTGATTAAATTTAATTGCTGTCCGCACCTGGATCACTGTTGAACAGGAGTTTAATTTACACTAAAATAAAGCAAAACTTCTAGTCTATAAACAGTGTAATTTAAGAAAGGCTTATTTTGAAATGGCTTTATGGAGATTGTTGGACCCATTTATGTCATGAGCATTTTTCATTATGAATCTATCACTGCACTTTTGTGTGGACAGCAGGCAGTGACTTGGAAAACATAACCCTCCATTCATAATTTACTACTATAGCATAGGACCAGTTCCATTAATGGTGTATTCTGGTACTGAGGTTCTGGACATAGAAGCATTTATAGAGCATGGACTTCTGGGAGCCCAGGGCTCTTTGCTTTCTCTTGCTCCCAATGCCAGGAATCAGATGAAGGCTTCCAAGGGCACTTTGTTTTGTTTGATATTTTCATGGTCTATCCGTTAAAGTAATGGTCGTTCATGGCCACATATTTATGCTTTCTATGGCCTTGATACTTTATATAAGGCCTGTTTGCCTTTGAATTGAGATGTCCAAGTGGGACCTGCTGTACCTAAAACTTCAATGTATGTTTATGCTATGGAAGTTGTATACACATGTACAAGTACTTGAATTCATTGGCTTCGACTATATGTGCCACAATTCAATACACTGTGATGCATCATAGTATTATGTAACAGCCTCATTATAAGAATGAAATTACGTTTTTTTTTTATAATCTTCTGTTGTTATAAAATATATATATATATTAACAAAACATCTTCACTATTAATGCTTAAAAAACATTTTAATGTCCAACTCAAGTCATTAAACATTTTTTGATGGTATGAAGGAAAGAATATATTTTTTCTAAGAACTTGCAACGTGATTTACTCTAAAACTTGTTTCATTATTATTATTTTTTTTAATGATGGACACTATTGTTTGCATTTGACTTAAAGGTAAAAATGTAATTTGTGTGATCATTTTTGGATGATTTAAATCATAAACGTATCGATCTTAAGTACTGATACAATGTTGTTTGAAGGATTTGTCACATAGCCCTGTTTGTAGTGTGTATTTGCGAGTTGGAGATGGAGATTGGGGTATGGTGTGGGCCCAAAGGAGTGAAGCAGTAGGATGGCTGCTGTCTTTCCGCTTTACTGAGTTTTCCTTCTGCCCCTTTAGTGGGGATCCTAGCCTCCCTGACAGAGACACGACTTTCTCATCGATTCTCGCTCACTGACTCTCCCTATGGCCTTGTCCTTTAAAGCATAGATGTTATGTATGCTCTGCCCTGCCCTGTGCGTATGTGTGTTCACAGAACCATGATTTTTAATGCCTGAGTGGATCCGTATGTGTGTGTTTACCAGGTCATATCAGGTGTGTGTAGAGAATTAGAAAATTTGTAGAGGTGGGGACCTGCAGGGAATTTGTTTCTGTTAGCTTGCATCTCATCTTGTATGTTGAAAACACTCCTCCTTTCTCATTCTCTTTCTTTCTCGCTCTCTTACTTGACAAAACTTTGCTCTGGTTGAGGTAAAGCCTCCCTTGGCCCCTGTCCTGGCCCTGCTGAGTAGGCGGATGTTCATCCTGTCCACTTGTTTTTACGTGCCATTGGCCTTCCCATGTAAGAGGACTGTCTGGTAGCTTCTGCATCATTTAACAGGCTGTAGCAGCGGGATGCCAGGTACTGTCCTGACATGGCAAGGCCCCCAGGTGAGCCCGTCTAACTGTTGGCACCTCTCTGCAGTGGCACTCAGGGCTTGCTGAGTAAAACTCATTTCTCTCGCCTCTCTCTTCTCTATTATCTTTGCAAATTGTAAAATAGCCTACAAAGAAAAAACTGTTCCTTTTTTCAGCTGTCTTTCAGAATTAATAGTTGTCAACTACAAACACTTATTTGGAACATGATACAAATTGCTTTGTCCTGAAGTCCTATTCATACATACATGTATGTACTGTACATATATACATACATATATTTATGAACATTACATTAGTTATTTTAACATTAAACTAAAAGAAATCCATGTGTAAATTGATAATAAAAGAATCTGATGGCTAATTAATCGCACAATTTCTTCATCAGCTTCTATGTTAACAAAAGTATATATAACAAAAGTTCACCATAGAACAAAAGTTAGAAAAAATACTGTACTGGCAACATCAAAAACATTTTAATGAGCTGTTATGGCACTGTCTAGTAATATTCTGTAACACAAACTTGACAGGAGTTCTACTATGAACTTTCTCTTTTTACTGAAATTCTGTCCTGGATTTTTGCTCCTGGACAATTGCTCTACATTTAATGTTTTAATTAAATTAAATGCTGACCTATTTAAAGGGATAGTTCACCCCAAAATTTAAATTCTGTCACTAATTACTCACCCTCATGCCGTTCCAAACCTGTAAGACCTTCGTTCATCTTTGGAACACAGATTGAGATATTTTTGACAAAATCCAAGAGCTTTCCTATCCTCCATAGCGAGCAATGCAATGCATTTAATGTCAGAATATTCATTTTTGGGTGAACTAACCACTTATAGATGATTCAGCACACACTAGTTTCAGATAAAATGACATTACAGTCATATATTATATAAAAATATATAATTAATATATTAGTATTTTTAATATGAAATTAAAAAAATAGTTTACTTACTGTATTATACTCCCTAACCTGCTCCAAAATAAATTTGTTTCACGTTGTAGTATTATATGATTATGCATTTGTTGAATGAAGGAAATAAAGAAAAAAATGTAGCAATTCTAGATGCTCACAAACATGCTTTCAGCTGTTAGAATATTCCATTTAGCTATAACAACATAAACCTCAAATGTAAGTCAGTTCATCCTGGTGTGTTATTATGACATAATGGGAAATTATGACAACTTTAATATTTCTAACACAAAAAAATATAATATGTTAATGAAAGCATTGACAGATAACAAAGATGTACAGGAAGCACTAACCTAGGTAATCGTCAGATGCTCCCAATGAGAGAGTTTTATTTTTTTTTTTGTAACTCTTAAAGATGAGCTTAAACTGAAGCATATATGAAAAGGTGTAACTTGGGAACATGTATTTTCTGCTTTGCTTGTTTCTTTGGAACCCTCTCCACATTGCCTGTTTTAATCTGACTAAATACGATAACCTGCTCTTCATAAAAAATGGATGGTACTTCATTCAATGGGACCAACGGGGCCCCGGGGGACCCTATAAGCGAGGAGGTTGTGGGGTCTGCTCGCCAAAATCACCGTGCGTAATTAATTTCCCCATAAATGAAATTTGGTTAAAAAGAAAAAAAGAAGCCGAAGTGGGTGGTGGTGGGGCAGAGCGACGGAGCGAGGGGGAGCGGAGACACTCTTGCCCAATCATCTGGGAGAGTTTGTCAAGCAGGAGATTGCAGTCTAAAATATTAATCAGCCTCCCTCCACCAAGAATGAGTGAGCCAGCTCCTAGAAGGGACACGACCTCTCAATATTTCATGAGCCAGTCCTGGCCCAGACATAGGGCCCGCAACTGGGCTGCCTTCCCCTTTAACGCTACATGCATCAGCCGTCCCTTTAATGGACCCAGAGGTTGGGGCTGGCATGGGGTGGGATAGGGTACGAATGTTGAAGGGGGTTTGTTAGGTAAATAGAGGAGCGGGTATCCAGGCAAAACATGACCTTTAAAACTACACACCAAAGAAGAAGATAACGATGGCCTTGTGTCTGCTTTAAATGTTAGTTGAAATAGAATTAAAGTGGTACATCTGTGAGCATCAACATTTACAGAAGTGAGAATCCTGAAGCTGTGATGAATGGTCCATTTTTAAAAGACTAATCTTGGTCTTGCTTCCTACTTGACTAAAAAGCACAACCCTATTATACGGTACACTTAATATTTGTTGTTTCAGACTCACACCTGCACAAGCCCCAGCCCATATGCAACATTAATGCAGACTAGCATAGGAAATCACCCTGAACCTGAGCTCTGGCCTGCTGTAAAGCACCCACTCAACCTTGGCTGTGGTCATAGTAAACCCTGTGTTTAAGAATACAACAGATCACATAGAAGATAAGCTACACCGGCTGCTGTGGGAACAAAATCATCTCTGCTCAAGCAATGCATGTATTAATCCATGGCTTCAGAAATACAGAATATCTTATTCAACTCTGGTATCCTGACAATGGCAATCATCAAACAAATGACAGATACCAAATAAAGAAATCAGTAAAGGTTTGAAAGTTCAGTGTCAGTGAGAGCAAAGTGAGATGTCTGCAGGATTGTCATTGGTTATGAGCTCAAAAAGAGGTGCTAACATATATAACCTTAGTTCCTTTACCTTCTCAGCTATCTTAAATCTATCCTGACACTGGCATGCGAGAGATCAAGGCATGAAAGGTTTCACTTTAGAAAGCTGCCTGGGACCAATGGCTTGAACATAAAGCTGATTCTGGGCAAATTGAAAGGAACAGAAGTGTATAAAACTCAAAAGCGTCCTGGTGATCACTTGTATGTGTGATGTGGAGTATTTGCATATCCCCAAAACTACATTTGATTGTTGATTTTACATCTGACATACCACAGTGATAGAGCATATGTATGTTTAAAATGAAGCACTTGTGGCGCGTTGATGGCAACAGGCCTAGATGATAAAGAATGTTGCAGCTCATCCTCACTCCGCTCAAGTAACTTCCTGTGTGCCTTAAATCTGGTCAGGGTGTAATTCTGATTCAGAACTAATCATTTAGTAATGTTGTAGCTGTGGCAAGAGATTTTTTTAGCTTTGCTTTCAAATTGCTAAAGGTATTTAACATTTAATGTAGAAACAGCTGTCGGAAGAGAATGAAAGAAATGTTCAGTCTATCATTACAGGTAAATATGGGTGATATCCAGGTCATGACAGTCTTTGCCAACTACAGATAATGCTTTCTGTTTGTTTTGGAGTATCATACCTTGAGCACCACTGGGTGCTAGTGTTTAACCTTTGACCTTTCAGAGCATTGCATGTGCCTAGACTGCTCAATAATTGATGTGTGTGCATCATCCTGCCATGGGAGTTGGGCCACACCCCCTGTATTTCTGGTTTCACACGCACACTAGTATTGATTTTGTTAACTGAGACCATTCGGTCAAGTGAGGAGCATAAACACAGCCTGGGCTAGTTTTGCCCGCTTTTCTCAATATCAATCCAATGTGAAGGTTTCATTGGTCAGTACTGGCCTCTCTTTGTGCATCATACATGGCTTATTTTTATTTGATAGACATTTGTTTGTGTTTTTATGTTTGTTAATGTGTTGTGACATTAATTACGTAGCTAATGGTACCTACGTAGAGAGTTTCAAATAGTCATGACAAGAGTGTGGTTACCTTTACATTAGAAACATTTCAGTGAAATTTTGTGGGTAAAAGGGTTCATTGTCCATTATCAGTTCAGCAATATGTAACATTTTGCTTTACAACAGTAAAGCCCCAATATACTTAAAGCTAAATCTAAGAACATCATTTGAACAAAATCAGGTTAAAACAAAGTTTGATTGCAGTTTGTTTTAGAAGTTCAAAACAGCTTGCCAAAATGAACTTTTTAGGAAAGTTTGCTCCAGCTGGTAAACACCTTCTAACATTGGTCCATGCAATAGGTAGGAGGCTCCACCCTCTTTGACATGGAAATCTTCTCCAGTTCATTTCCTCTCTTGAGTCCATCGAGGTCAGACATCCATGAGTAAAAACATAAACACCGGAGAGCTGCTTTATAGTAAAAATTAAAATTCTAATTCTAATTGAAAGCAGCACTGACACTATTTTTCATGTTTAATACTGTTGTAATATCTATTGTATAAAGTGCTATATAAATAAACAAACATCATGTGGCTCTCAGGGGTGCTGCTATGGTTTCTGGGCCCCCTGAACATCATATTGACTTGAACCCCCTCAAACTCCAGGGTGGGGGACCTCTCATCAGGGCCCTTGGAGTCATGCTAACCTTCCCTCCCGTTACGGCGCCCCTGGTGACTTTACTTGGCTGGAGTGCCAAATTGCCAAGGTTGTGCTAAGATATCCACATTGCTAAGATCAGATGCTATCTTGCAGTACCTGCTGTTTTCTCACTGCAAAGGTATTTTGAACTTTAGAAACGAAGAACTTAAAAGAAAATTGCTATGAGTATATATCCTGTATATCAGGACCTTAAGTGTACCCTCACCCAGGATACAGGATAGCTTCTGTAGCTTGACTGGTTAAACTTGTAAGTAATTTTGGTTAAAAGCATCTATCAAATGTGTAATTATAGGATATGACTTTAGGCAGTCATGTGATCAAGTGATCTTATCATGCTAGTGTGGTATCAATGTTTAAGTCTTTACACATTTTATTTATACCAATTTATATACTAACAATACAGGAAATTAAGTTCAGACGTTTTTTTTTTTTTTTTTTTTTTTGGTTTGTTTGTTTTTGTTTTTTGGTTAAGATATTTATAAAAATGCTGTTTGTAACTTTACATTTTGTTGTCAGGCTGTGTGCAGGTTGTGGTTCAGATGTTTTTCTGGGTCAGTTCTGGTCCCATTGGTAAGATGGGCCCCATCTTGTCCTCATGAGATCCCCTCCCTGCCTGCCCCAGGTGCCCCTGGCATGGTCTTCACTCAGTTTTGTCCGTTAAGTACCACCTCAAATATTGATGAGTCTGTGTAGGTCAGGAGGTGATGCATGCATGAAGTTACTGTTGACCAGTGAGGTTTAACTAACCCCCTGAAAGTGCTTATCCACTGTACAGAATGTTATCCTTCAGAAGCCTCGGAGGATAATGTGCTGGAGGTCTCTATAAAGATGATGTTTTAACAGTAGCCATGCCCTACATTGATCAGATGAGATCGTTTTTGTTGTTTCTTGTTGTTGTTGAAATAGGACCAGTTTGAATTGTTGCAGTTTAGAATTTGGGTATATCAAAATTTATATATCATGGTTTACATAGCAATGAGTATTTATTTAAAATCTTCTTTATAATTTTTTTTTTTTTTACATACACTTGAAATTGTTCACGACAGTAAACAGACTCTGAACTTAGGCATTGGATAAGATATTATCAGCCTTTAATGATGGTGTGTAAACATGCCTGTTAGGTTGGTGCACTTTTTAATATAGTGAGGTTTTGCAAATTATATCTTCAAAGAACTAAACATTATGGGACTAAACATTATTATGCATGTGTGTATATATGTATTATTATCTTCCCAGACATCTCCCAGACCTAATTTATTTATACATTAGCTGTCTGTGAGATAAAGATCTGTTTCTGCTACTGAAAAGCAAAAGGTGTGTTTACAATGTACTTTTTATGTTGGTTAAACATAAGGTTAACACCTCTCACACAAACAGAAAAACTTCACTGACTATTGGCCTGTTCCAAACCCAAAGTGGTGAATGTGAGAAGTTGTGGGGGAGGAAACACCTTGTATATCTGATCTGACTCACGCTTGTGTTTGTGTTTAAAATTCAGAACCATGCTGATTGACAGAGCCTTGCTTGTGGCTATTAAAGAGGATTCGAGGAGCCACTCAGCGGAGTGTGAAATTACACCTGTTCGCTGTTTGCACACACTCTCGTATCTGCATGAGCCTAAAATCACCATCAGAATTGTATTCAAATACCTCCATGAGGCAGCCAGTGACATGTGAAGGTCAGGTAAGGAATGTTTGTTTGCGAGGTCAGTTATCTCATTATAAATTGCATGTTTAATCCCATATGTTCAACTTTTAAAGAGATATTTCTGTTTATGTAACTTAATATTCAACCTTTATTCTAATGTGAATTGTAATAATTCTAATAATTAGGCTAAATGTTACTTTTTTACTAACTGACAAGGGAAGGTGGTCATTAAAAAGGAAAGATATAATTCAGATTTTCAACAGAGAAGATGAAAGATTGTGATAGATATATTTGATCAGTTATAAGTGTATTTGCATTTGTATCCTCCTTTTTCACTCGATTGGTCTACACGTTCTTATGTGATTACGTGATTCAGACCATCTGTGCACATTGTCTTCCTCAGTGCATAGATGTGGACGAGTCAGGCTGCTTGACTCTTGCGTGTTTTTACTTTAATTTGTCTGTGCTGTTTGTTGAGTGGTCCAGTGGAGCGAGTGGTGACAGATGATGTGAATTATTGATTGCAGCCTTCCTGTAGCTGAGTGTAGCAGG
The DNA here is from genome assembly GCF_018340385.1 of Cyprinus carpio. Taxonomy (NCBI): domain Eukaryota; kingdom Metazoa; phylum Chordata; class Actinopteri; order Cypriniformes; family Cyprinidae; genus Cyprinus; species Cyprinus carpio. The sequence goes on along the minus strand of NC_056617.1, from coordinate 16,346,680 downwards.
CCTTGTTCTCCTTCTCTCCCCATCCATCAGCCTCTCTCCGGCAGCACCACTGCCCTTTGCTCCTTCACCACCTGCAGACTGAGAGCTCTGGGGTTCAGAGAGAGAAAAAGAAAGATGTCCACTTTGGCTCCAGTTCTGTTCACCAGATCCATGCCATTACATTTGATTCAATCTGTTCTCTGGACCCTACCATACAGCTCTGCCTAACCCTTTCAAATGACAAATGAAACTGTGTGACACTGCTATTGCAGTAGTATTATTTATTGTAAAATTGGTATAAAAATGTAAACTTTTTTTTTGAAAAATTGGGTATTTGAAAGATGTAAAGTACAATTAAATGCCAACCAACAGCTGACTAAATACAGTACATCAGTTCTCAGACATCCCAAGACACAAGAAATGCTGATTCAACATGTTCAACTGCTTAAAACAAGTGCTGAACAATGGCAGTAGTCTCCTACTGGGGTAACACACTGATCCAACAAAACCCAAGCAGTGTGTCTGTTGCCATTTCTCAGCATCTGTCGGTGCAGTGTGAATTGGCTGTAAAGCGATAGTTTACCCAAAAATGAAAATTCTGTTATTAATTACTCAACCTAATGTCATTCCAAAATCTTCGGAACTCAAATTAAGATATGTTTGATGAAAATATGTTAATAAAATGTTGACCCATGAAGAGGTAATAATGATTGTCAAGCTTTTGGACTCGATATATGTTTGTTTAAAAATGTTGTTTCTTTATTTCTTTATTTTTTATTTATGAAACTTTCGAAACCCACATTCAAATGTTCAGTCTGTTCTCTGCACCCTACCATACAGCTGAACCTCTCTTACTAATTACAAAGTTGTTTTAACCCACAAAACTGCCACTCACAAGATTTTTTTTTATTATTATTATTATTATTATTATTATTACATTTATTATTATTATAAAGCTTTCTCCATAGACTTTATAGCAAGGGTGTCCAATGGTTCTACGGAAGGGCCATCTTTACTGCAGGGTTTGGGATCAATCTGCTTTGACACATCAGCCTGTGTTGAAGCAGATCGTTGCAAATCCAGAGATTGCCAGTTTATATGATCTAAGATATATACTTAGTCACTTAGTTTTGACTTTGAGTTTGGTTTGAACAATAACTGAACCTCTTAACTATGTCTGCATATTTTATACACTGGGTTGTGGAACAATTTGCCTTAGCAAGTATGTTTACCTAGTACACAGAAGCAAACTCTGGCACACTGCAGCTTAATCTGGCCAAGAACACTCCTACTTAGAAAGGAAAAGCTGTCTGATTGACATAAAGCAACCATTGTTGTGTTTTGTTTAAAATGTTTTAAATTAATTATACAACAAAACTCAAATATTGGTGCCCCAACCTGCTGGAATGCTTATATTTGGTGTATCTTATGGTGTATCCATCAGCACTTTTTTTGCATTATATCAGTCTAGTTCTTCACCTAAATTCAACATGTCACTAGTTGTATGTCTGTATAGAGTCCCATGATGAATCCTCAACCTAGAAATGGCTAAATATGCAACATATATTTTTAGAGCAATTTAGCATGTCTTGCAGTCAGTGCATTTTGTTATTGTGGGAATGGAAATGCTTTGCTTCTGAATATAACCTCAAACTCTGGCTTAGCCACTGTCTAGCCCATTAGCAGGGACTGTTGCGTATTCTTATATAGAATGGTATCGCGGCTGTCACATGTGTCAGGGGCCACTTTTGGCCTGATGGATCGGAGCAATGGAGACCCATGAGTCTAGGTGATGGCATTCTTAGTAGCAGTTGGGGAAAAAGAAACAATTACCTTGCTACAAAAACGTTAAACCTCATAAATGTTTCAGCTTGCTTCTCGATGTACAAGACTGTTGTTCCTCTCCACTGGCTGAAAATACTTTCTTCCCGGCCTGCTCTTTACCTGGAGAGCCTTTAGCTCCTGTGCCACAACCGGCTCTAGACAAGAGGGCAACGGAGTGAAAGTGGCCATACTCATTGAGTAGTCTCTCCTCATAGCACCCCCATCTCCCCTGCTCAGGTCCCCCATCACACCACCACACATCACAGAAAAGCTCCTCATTTTGGTGATGATTAGCTTATTATTAATTCATGAGGCCATTCAGCTGTATGGTTGCCCCCTTCCTATCCAAAGACGCCTTCTGCCCATTCCTCCCCACCTTGGTCAAACCATCTAGTAACCCACACACACACACACACACACACACACACACACACACACACACACACACACACACACACACACACACACACACACACACACACACACACAGTTCCACCTTTTTGGGCTCTGAGGTGCATTGATTTCTCCATTAGGCAGCACTCTGAAGCCACTCCGTACCCCCGTGGATTCTGGTCTCCCTTCCTCCTCTTTGACTTACCCTCGGCCAGTCATCTGGGAGCAGCAGAGAGACAAAATTGCTGTCAACACTCTGATTCACATCACATCTCCAAGTGCTCCACAAATGATCCATGCAGAGCACTATATAGGCATGGACTATAACTTATAGTGCCTCCTGCTGGATGGGTGTGAAACCATGTATAGTAGGCTGGATTTCTGCAGTCTGACATTTAAAATTACTAGGATGTCTTGGAACTGGTTTGGAGCTAGGACTTCCGGGACAATGTCCTCCAGTAGCAGGGTTTGATAGCTAATACTAATGCTTTGTGTTATATGACCAAAATGTGATTTTTATGGTGGGGAAATGTTTGCTGCAGGTAGCTATTTCTCAACTTCAGACTATCTCTGAAGCCTAACATTACTTCTTAATTTCACAGGTAAATTCCTCTTCCTGCAGACAAGAGAAACTATGTCAATAACAATGTTAACACTTCAAACTATACCTACCTTGGCCTTCAAACAGGAGTCGTCACGTCAATAATGTCTTTTAATTGTATTTATATTGGGCTATGTGTGGTGAGAGCTGTGTGAATAAAGTTGCTGATTTGGCATGAACTGTGCTCTGCATGTTCTTTGAGTGAAACCCAGGGCTACGGGCCTGATGGATTTTTGCTGAAACATGTTTTCAACATGCAGAACCCGTGGGCCTGCAATATTGTATTGGAGCATGGCTCTAATGGTGGCAAAGGGAAAGTGCAATATTGCATCTTGGCTGTAGGAAAATCAATATGGATCTGCCGTGTGGGTTTAGGTAAGAAGAAAAATTCTCAGACATGCATCCCAGTGAAATATTATTTCTCCTCCCTCCTCTTTCTTTTTTCCTGTTAGAGTGATCATAAAATTGTGTGCCCTCTTTACAGTATCGATCAGTCAATAAAGGACTTCACTGACCAAATGGTGAGTACATTATCAGGTCAAAAGTACACCTTAGTAGAAATAAAAGCTTTAAGTTTATATGCCATTTTGGAAGTCCAGATCAGGGACATACTGTATTCTATAACTTCCCATATGATACATGCAGAAGGACTAAGCATTAAAAGCCTCCTGGCATAGGATATAAATCATCAAAATAAATAAAAATAAAAATCTATTTTAAGTGTTCATCTTTGACTTGCCATCATTTACACTTTACAAATTTGTTTTTTAGTATTCTGTCATATGATTTGCATCAAGAAAAGAATTGCAGTGCTTATTGAGCCCTGTTCTCTCATATATTTTTAAAAGAATATCGATTAACAGTATTTGTGGCATAATTTGGCAATATATTAAAAAATATTTAATATATAAAGATAAAATATTCTTCTGAAATATGTACATGCATGTGTGTGTATTTATATATACATAATAAATATAATGGGAATAATGGAAATACAGAAATCATATTTGCTGTAGTCTCCCATTCATCACTATAGATCTTTACCCCTACTATGATGAAATGTGAATAAGGTCCATTGTAAGTGCTTCGCTGTAAGTGCCACAACAAAGAGCTTAGCCCTTAAATATTCATACAGTTGGTTTGATTGTTTTTCAGATTAAATGATGTGGAAACCACGTCTAATGTGAGTAAATAAGGCAACATCCATTTATTTCCTGCCATTTCACATATCATTGATCTTTCCTTGGATGTACATTCATTAACATGCATAATTAAATTTTCTCCAGAATATAACGCCACTCAAGGGGATATGATTTAAAAACCAAATGATTGAGTGATGTGCAACTGATCGCAAGGTCATCATGGGCTATCAATAAGAAGTTCAAGTAAGCAAAAGGGCCCTTCACTCCAACTGAGACCCCTGGATGTCTCATTTTCTAGGGTTGAGTTAGCGGTTGAGGAGGAGGAGGTTGTGTTCTACTTTGAGGAGGTGCTTATTTACATTGCTGACACACTGGGATCACCTTCAAAGTGGCTCATAATGAGACGGGACAGCTGAGGAGGGAGGCCGGTCGCTGCATGTGGTGCAGGGGACGAACGGGGAATGCACTGAATTATAAATGAGTTTTCTGCACAAGAAATGTGACAGTTAGCTTTAATTCCCCATTTAGCCGGTATAGGCTTAGACAAGACTGTGCTAACTAATCAATAGAGCCCCGCCGCAAATGTTCTCGGTGCTCTTCTAATACCCAGACAGGCCAAGACTCGGATGCAATGAACTCTACCTAGCTCTGATTTGCCTTTGTGTAACTCTGTATGGGCATGACTTTTATGTATTTATGGATCTGTAAGCACTTCACACCATGAATATGGATTTTTCAGATCAGATCTCACTGAAGGAATGTCCCCTGGTCCGCGCTGAAACTGAACTTTACTTGATCCTTGACCTTGGTCAGATAAAAGTATGGAATTGCTAATAAAAGGATCACACACTTTAAGTAGTTAAATTTGACATTACATCCTGTTTCTCTTAAATTTTGTATAACGTATATATACACATACATACAGATATATACTGTATACTGGAACCAAAGTACCTCTATGACAAATCAGTCACTTTGTAGTCATCTTGCATTGCTCCTGGGTAGCTGTTTTCTATAGATATAGGCTACAGCTCCAATCTACTTAAATAGGGAAAGATCAAAATCTTCAAAACTGCTTGTGTAATAATCTATGGGAAATATAAAACTTTTATAAAATTGCTTCTTTACCAAATTATTTTTCTCGTTCATTTTTCTACAAAAATTCTGTCTGTCTTTCCCTTATATCCTTTATTCATTTTAAAATGTGATCAGTAAGGCAAAGAGAGATACTGTATATAATGCTCCTCATGATGTGTGTTTGCTTCTGTTGAAGAGTGCATACATTTTTTTTAAAAATGTGAACAAACACCACAGAGCGCTACAAACATTATGCTGCATTTACATAATTGTACTGCTAGAGCTTGCCCTTATTTCTACATGTGTACAAAAATAGTGCTGACAAATGTGTTATATATCTTTTTTTTTTTTTTTTTTTTTTAGCTGTAAGATAATGGGTACACAGTTGAGCACTGATATTCTCATGTTTTAAATACTGAAAAGTGTATAAATGTTGCAAAGCTGTATTTAAACAAACTAATCAACAATAAATCTAAAACCACAGCAATTTTTCAGATTTTTCTGAAGTAGTAGTCATTGAAATATAAAACTGTATACATGCGGCATATGAGAAAATTTGAATCAAAAATGTACTATTCTCTGCCCTCTACAAATTATTGTATAGGAAAAGTAATAGGAAATTTGTGTAGACTCAACTTGCTACTCTAAAAGTAAAAGTATAGATTATTTCATAGTCATAACTCTGAAAACACAGAACTGGAAATCCAGTGATTGATTAATCCTCAAAAGAGTTTGTCATCGCTGAACCTTGTAAACACTGTTTCCAGGCGGATTGATCTGGAAGTCGTGTATCACATATAGTAGTTTTAGTGGTCCTGTTTTAGTTAGAGACTAATGTACAATTTCAGTATCAGTAGAGGTTCAGTCATTGGCTATTTAATGTGTTAAATGCAAAGACATCTTGGTAATTGTTCTGATTCTAGAAATACTTGAAATCAGGTCCATTTTAGTAAAGTGTAAAGGGGCCAAACATCCTTCATAGTGCAACATGCAAAGCTTTTCTCTGACCTTGGCTTCATCAGTTGGGATTGTGGGTTGTGTAGCTGTAGTGGAGGGAAAAACTTCATCAAATCTCCAATGACTTGTGTGAAATTCAAATGCGCTCCTACAAGCACAAGAGATGAAGCAGACTGCCATTCACAGGGATGAGTGATACGGCACCCAGCACTCTTGACAGGACGGCAATCGATCCCTGCAAACCTTGTCTTTATAAAAGGCATACGAGAAGAAAAAGCTCTAATAAACATCTCTTTAACTTGGCTTGCTCACAACAAAGCTACCCTTTCTGTCAGCCAGAGCTGCCTTAGAAAAAAAGATGCACATGTGATCAATTATGGATGCGCTGTCTCCTACCCCTGGAGTTGGCGAACACATTAGGTAATGCAGGAGCTCAATTTAACTAGATGGGCTTGTTAATGTGTCCCGCTGGGAAAGGCCTCCGGTTCCTTTTGAGTTTCCTCTTGAACGGGGAGGGAAAATAATGTTTGGAGATGGTAGATGAGAGAACACTTGGAGTTGGTACAGCGTCCCAAAGAAAGGGGCCACCCTTCTACGCTCGAGTCAAGGACGCATGAGTGGGCATCGGGTATAAACAGTATCAAGGACGTCGGTTGTGTTCTAGGAACCGTCTGCTGATTAGACTTTAGCTCTCTAATTCATCGGAGGTTTAAATTAATGATGCCCATGTACTAGTTTTTAACTTCTGGTGGTTTTAAAATGTTGTCAAGTGTGTGGTTCCATTTATTCATTGTTTCACTTGAACTTTTAAACAGCAAGGAGAGATCGCAGGGCTTATTAATGATGCAAAATGTGTTCTTATCCTTTACACAACAAGACTGGAATGTATTTTTGTGTGTCCACGTTCAAGAGGAACCCAAGACCTATTATTTGTAATTTCTGGAACATTTCCTTTGCACTAAATTGAGGTTTAACTCAAGGTAGTGACCCAGACACATGCAGATGCAGCCCTTACCGAGAAATGTATGATCTTTCTCCTGTGCTCTGCACTCCATGATTGGCCTTTGTAGAGAATCTAAAAGGACCTCAATTAGCGGGCAGAGAAATCGCCTGATGGAATGAGAGTGCTGTCTGTGAACTCGCTCTGCATGCGTCCGCTAATGCAGGCTCCGGTTTGGATCCGTGCCCTCAGCTCTAATGTGAGCTGCGTTGCTCTTTGAGTGACACGCCGTATGCAAAAAATGAGACCAGGCTGGTCCAGGCTTTTTAATGTGACCAGTTCCTTGGGACCAGGACCTGAGTGGTAATTCCAGACTGACGGAGGGGAGGTGGCAGGTGTGACTGTCAGCTCTAATCAAGCCCTCGTGCCCAAAACCCATGATCCTTCATGAGCAGGGAAAAAAGAGTGAAAATAGAGTGCTCATTTGCCACCACTACATCCATTTCCTCTGCGCTCGTCCCCCGACTCTGTTTTCACCTTTCTCTTCTCTACCTTAGCCTGTGCTCTTTCACCCTTTCCACACCTGTCGACTCGATTATGGAAATTAGCATTTGTGACAGAGCTCTAAAAAGCAGATTAGCAAGAGGAAAGGCTTTTTATTGTGACATGGCTATTCCATTGGGGCACCAGAGGGTGGAATTTGCACATCATTTGGAGGGGGGCCCTTATGTTTCCTTAGTCTGGTTGGGAAGAGATGTAGAGTGTTTTTTTTTTTGTTTGTTTTTTTAAGGGCACAGGGCATGGGTGCATGACACGACGTCCCATTGAAGGAGTGTTGCTATATCCGTATTCCAGATCAGAGCATACATTGTTTTAATACAATATCAAATGTATTATTAGTCTTTGACTTCCATGACCTTCATTAAATGCAAACAATGAATGTCATAAAAAATGTTATAGGCATATTTTTGTAATATTATTGAAGGAATATTCCAGGTTTAATGCAAGTTAAGCTCAGTTGAAAGCATTTGTGGCATAATGTTGACTACCACCAAATATAATTTTCTGAAAAGGTTAGTAATAACTCTTTTTAAATCAAGACAATTTTAAGATGTATACATTTTAAGGGGCTCACTGTGACATAAAGCTTTGCTTTTTTTTTGAAGAATAAATGCCAAGTCAATTATTTTTTAAGCCACAAATGCTGACGAAAGAAAACTCAGGATATTCCTTTAATGCAGTAAATAAAGGAGAATATCTATCTATCTATCTATCTATCTATCTATCTATCTATCTATCTATCTATCTATCTATCTATCTATCTACTTTAGATGGTTCCTTGGTTTGTCACACAAGTGGTCAAGCTCAAGAGCTTGTAAAGACAAGGCAAGTTTATTTATATAGCACATTTCATACAATGGTAATTCAAAGTGCTTTACGTATAAAATAAATAATCATAAAATAATCACAACAGATTCATAAGAAATAAGAATAACAATAAAATCAAAGAATAAAAAAGTGATTAATACTTGATATAAAATGTATTAAAACTGTTAAGAATATAAAGATAAGGATGCAGAAATAAAAAATAGATACAATGCAGTCAGCCCGATTTAGCACAGTGCTCATTTATTAAATGCTTATAGTTTGGATTTGAATATGGCTGTTGGAGCACATCTGATCTCTTTTGGAAACTGGTTTCTGATCAGGTGGCATAATAGCTAAATGCAGACTGTCCTTGTTTTGAGTGACCTCTTTTTACTGACTTGATCCTAATGATCTGTGAGTGTTCATTTAGGTTTATATTAGATGTGCATATGTACAATGTATTGAGGTCCTAGTCCAGTAATTGATTTATAAATAAGTAGTAGTACTTCAAAATCAATGCTAAATGTAACTGGGAGACTGTGAAATGCTCAGATTATATCATTCTGCACAGAACCCCAGCAAAATCATTGTCTTTCTTTTTAGGACATCCAGTGAGGAGTCCATTACAATATTTCACCCTGCTGGTGATAAAAGCATGTACTAGTTGTTTCTTCAAATCTTGACTGGAAATAAAGCATCCAATTATTGCCGTTAATGCTTTGACTTGACTACTGAAACTATAAGGTCCGACTCCAAAATCACACCAAGGTTAGACCTCTAGAGTCTACATTCACCTTGAGAATTTTGTCTTTGCTTCCAAAGGCAGTGACTTAATTTTTTTTCTTTTTTTAGCTTAAGAAAGTTTTGGCACATGTACTTGTCAATTCCATCCATGCATTGACACAAGAAGTCATTAGGAAATAAGGCTATGTAAATCTGTGTGTCACCTGAAGCATTCTGGTACTTTCTCATAATTTGGCTCAGTGGGACCATATACAACTTGAACAGGAGTGGTGCAAAAATTGAACCTTGTGGGACTCCACAAGTCATGGATGCCTATGTTCACATAGTAACCCCCTCCCTTTTAAGTATGACATGGAAATGAAGACAATGACAAGATGAGATCTGAAGTCTTGGGTGATGATACTATTGTATAAAGCTTTAATTTTTCAGAAAGACTTGATTCATTAAAAATGCACTCTGTCCCATTTTGCTGGCAGTCTTTAAATATTGTAACTACCATATATCAGACTGCATTTCACTGTATTGTGATCCACTACTTGGAGACTGTTTAACCCAGCGTTAGTGGGAGATTGTCGCCTTGGCCTCTTTCCCACATCAGCTCCAGATTCATCTGAGGCCTGAGTTCTCTTCTTTATCTTTTAGCAGCTTTGTAAAGGCAGTCACTCAGCAGGAGGTCTCTGATCCACTGGTGACCACAAACTGTGCTTCAAGCACACAGTTTAACTCCGACCTGGTTTGACACAAACATTTACGGCTGTGAATAAATAGTAGTAAATAGTAAATAATTTTTATGTTTAGTGTAAGAATTGTTTTTTTAATTACATTTGCTTCACTTTTTAAAGGTTATATGAAATTTAAATGTTTTTATTTTATTTGGTTAGACACAGTAGAGAGAGGTCAGGAAATAATTAACCAACTGGGTTAGAAAATATCACAAACTATATTCAAACTTGTGGTGTCCAAATGATGTGGACAGTTAAGATAAATTTTTTAAATTTGAGATAAATTTTAGCCATTAAGATCAATTATAAAAGGAAATGCTATAAATTTTTGTCTATAATTATACTAATGTTGCAGGAAGGAGTGTTTCATTGTATGATTTTATTTCTATTGCTCTCTGTAAATCTCTTTCTTTAACATTGTCATAGGATCATTCTCGAAAGGTTTGGGTGTCTGATTGGCAAGGCTGGTCAGGTCTGATGCTTCGTTGAACAACATGTGGAGGAAAGCAAGTATTGTGTAGAATATTTTATTTTTCTGCTGAGAAAGCCAGAAGGTCAATATCTCATGTCTTTGAAGACGAGGTAGTGGAGTTTCTGCTTTTTTGGAATTGGTAAAGTTTTGTTAAGTTACATGAAAAACTAAATCCATTTTCTGTCTAAATTTAATTAAATTCATTTCACTATGTATTTACTCTAAGTGCTGTTTATTTGTAATAAACATGTAACTGTCTTGTCTAAATAATTTGTATGCCATTTTGAAGGTTTGATAATCATGCATGGTTCTCAAGAACATTAACTGCTAACTATGCATGTAGGAATTTGGTTCTGCATTATAGTTTTAGAGTATTAAAGCAGGTTATCTAATCATAGTGCTTAACAATAGAAATATTGGTAGCTTGAGCTAAGGAGTAAGTAAAATGCTAACACAATTTAATTATACAGCAAAATATGAATTTGGCTCACAATATTTCCTAGTCCTATCTACTTTACTGTTTATAAGAGTCACAAAAGAAACTATTTAAATATAACCTGACTCATAGCTGACTGATAGCTCAGCGGGTAGACATTTAATTAATGTCCTTCCCTCATACAAACCTACATAATGTTTGTCTGAATCAGGCCTGCACACCACAGAGTGGCTAAAGTTTGAAGAATGAATCATAAATCCTGTGAAAGAGTATAAGAAGAAAGGTGGTTGGGAGGGGGAGAGGGGGACGACACGGCAGCTAATTTGCTGACATGGGGGCGATGGGGAGGTTGGCCTCTGATAATATTGTTTCTTGAAGGAGCAGCACAAGCAGTGAGAGGAACAAAAGTAACTGTGCCCCACAAATCCTGTAGCCAATTAGTCTGTATCAATAATTAATAGGCATTGTCTGTATGGGCCACAGCAGATTGAGTTTCTCTGTGCCTGCCTAGATTGTTATGACAAGTAGTGACTACATAATGATATTAGCGATTAATAATTCAGCGCAAGCAGTGTTGCTTCAGGTGACTGGGCTGGCCGTGCCTCCATTCCAGACCACACAGTGCGGGGTGGTCAGAAATAGTGTGCATTTGTTTGTATGTGTGTGTGGCTGTGGAACGCATGTTGATGGACAAAGCAAAACAGTGAATAGACATGGAATGAAATGTAGGACTGAAAACAAAACGAGTCAACTCTGAAAGTAAAGCATAACTGTGATAACGGTGACCAAGGGTCCCCAAATGTGGCACGATGTGTGTTATCATATTCAACAAAACATCTTACTTTTAAAGGTGAGCAGTTATTTTTTTTATTTTTTTTTATTTTATTTTTTTCACTTGCTGACATAATGGATCTTCTGTCATTTATTCTGACACCTAGTGGTGTGGATGAAGCTTCTTGCTAAAGTTTTATGATTTGCCATTATAAAAAATATTTTTTTTGAGTTTTCCAAGGTTATTTATTCTGCAAGTGAATCCATCAAATAAAAGGAAGGTGAGTGGTTGTAAGCTGGTCATGTGATGTCAAAATGGCAAACCCCCATATGATGACCTGCTCCATGTAATATAAATAAACTTTTATTGAATTACTGAGACCAGTGTCTTCATCTTATGTGAGCAGGGCTAATAGAGGTGAAGCTGAAATAAAATATAAATATTAGATGAAAAAATAAACACAACTAAAGGAAAGTTAAAAATGTTGCCTTGGAAACTAAATGAAATATGTTTAATTTTAAAATGACTAACTATAAATAAACAAAAATAAAACTTAACTAAAACTAAAAAAGAAAAAAGAAAAAAGAAAAAAGAAACATATATTAATATTTAAAATAATAATAATAAGAAGAAACAAAATTACTTAAACTTAAAATATAAATATGTCTATTTGAAAATAATCATGAAAACCAAATTAGCATACAAATAATATTAAAATTAGCAGTGTATGTATCATGTACGTGTAACTAAAAACATTTTCCAAAACTGTATAAAAAGAAAAAATAATAATAATAATTCCTTTAATGTGTAAAGAACTCCAGTAATAATATTAGTTTACATTTTGAGGCCAGTTGCTGTTGCTCTTCTGCCCATAAAGCCCACACTAATGGATTCAGTGCATCAGAGCTGTCTGCTCGGCCCACAGGGGGAGGATCTGGGACTTGGCTGGTTGAACCCACTTATGTGCTCTACTGTCAATGTGACAGATTGGTGTATGGTGCAGTCGTCCCAGCGGTGCAGCTCCACATCTGGACAATTTCTGGCTGTTTTGAAATAGAAAAAAATGCTTTAAGTGCTTGACGATGGTGCCCAAGTGACAACCCTTACATCAGTTTTGGTTTGTATGATACAATTAGGCTGGAGTAGAAGCTGGTAGCACAGATTTTAGATTAGGATTTAAGTCCGCTGCCATGCTGATCGAATGGTGTCGGCCCAGTGTTCCTATGATATTGCTCTGCCTTTGAACATGCCTTTCTCTAGCACTGAATTGTTATAATTGTATGTGAAAATCAGTGGTGGAGGAATTTGAAATGGCTTGTGTTTCAACATCACTCTTGAAGAGAGATGGCTGGGAAGCCCTTAAAAGATGTGATTAATTCAAAAGTCTTTTAAAAGCTTTTAAAAGTCCTGAAGTTTTGCTTGACAAATTGATCTTGACTCATCACACTATTTTGCACCAAAATGAGGAATAAAAAAAATTTTTTTTTACTTTTTTGATGATTCTCTAACATATTAACATCTTTGCGAATGCAGTTAATAGGAAGAAATCAGTCATGTATTCTATATCTTAAAACACATTCAGTGTTAACAAATTGTTGTGCATTATCCATTTAACTTGTATTAAAGCTATTCACTTTTTTTCCCCTAGAAGACATTTAACTTGTATTAAAGCTATTCACTTTTTTTCCCCTAGAAGATTTGGTAGGTTTGCCCCTACAGTTTATTCCTTTTATAAATTAATGACTTCCTCTGATGTGCTTGTGAGGCCCTCTGATATTGTCTGATTGACGTTTAACCCTCTCCATTATTACACAGGGGGTAATCAATAAATAAATGAGTCATCAATGTGAATTAATTGCTTAGCAATGCATTATTCATCCACAGAATTCATTTACGAAGAGAAGATCCCCAGTGCTGTTTATCAAGTTGAGGGAAGAGTGTAGCGAAGGAAATATTCTGCACTGAAGTTACGAGAAGACTTCTACTCTTTCAGGTACCCTGTACATAACTTATACAAATAGGCCAAACTCTTTGATAGTTTTGGTTAATTATTCGCTAGAAAACAACAGCTCAAAGTAGATTACTCAAAGTGTGTTTCTGTGTATGTGTGTGTGTGTTGTATTATTGTCATAGTCAACATTAACATTATCATCCTTCATTGAGAATTGAGTGAGCACCTATAGCTGGTAGACTTTTTTAGCATCTGGTAACTTTATCTGTGTGATTAGGTTTGTTATTTTTCTATTGTTGAGACGTTGAGATGCTGTCAAAGATGTGTTTGTATCATCATACAGGTTGCTTGAATATAAGAATTACTTGAATATTATTTTGCCCTAATAGTGTCAGCTATCATGATCAACCCTCAGCTGTCATAGCAAGAAGTTTGTATACTTGCTTAAGTCGAAAAGTGCTCCACAAAAGTAAGACTTTTGCATCTTTTTCCTAACATGTCACTAGCAATCATGTCTCCGGAATGTGCTTTTAGCAAACAACACTACGTTGCCTCTGGTGGTGTTAAAAAAACAGTACCCACCTAAATGGTGCTGTCAGTGTTTCCAAAGCGTAAAATCAAAGAAACAACGTTCGGGCCTTCCCTGTTCTGGCATTCTTCATTTGCAAAATGTATTATATCCTTTTAGGCTCAGCATGTTTACTAAGACCTCACACTACTTTTCTGTGTAGCTGATACTCGGCAGCTGTTGCATAACATGATTCGAGTCATATCACCGACATGTACAATGTGCCCACTTGCAACATCAGACTACAGCGCTTCCCCCTGCTGTTGTTGATTTCATTTGATTCATTCAGTGAGCGTATTTACTCCCTCCAAAGCAAACGGGGGAAAGAAGCGAATCAGATGTGTTGTGCTCAAGCCTCCTCTAATTGCCGTGGACCTCTCCCTCCACTGGCTTTCTTCTGTCCTGAGTAGAGAGAAAAAACACTACGTTTGTAGCTCACTGTTCAGCTTTTATCTATATTTTAAGCCACACACAAGGTGTAGAGTTGAGCTGGAGCTTGTTACAGGGGCCTGTGGCTGCATAATTCATGAGCGGGAGCGGGTTGCAGCAGCAGCTAAATAAAAGATCTTTCTTTCCATGGCAGGACAGCAGCAGATACCTGTCCATGCTGCTAGCTAGTGTCGTGGAACATGCAGGAAGATCAATACGCATTTGTGTGACACAAATTGCTCAGTCGACTGTGTGTCTTGAAAGTGATCAGTCCCCCAATGCTTGTCCCTAATGTTGATCTGCTCTAGGATGCCAAAACGACTCAGGTTTGAGGTGTTCCACAATTAGAGGTGGAAGGAAACGCAATTTTCTATCTATGAAGTCAATTAAAGATTCGTCATATCCAGTCTTGTAGCCATTCAACACCCAGTGAGCATGGAAGAGTCTGTGTAAGTTGGAAGTTCCTTAAGTTAAGGCAGTACTGAGCCACTGTTCCACTTTATTAGCCATTGGCACTGAGCCCATTACAGAACACTCCAGTTTGCAGGACTCAAACTCCCTCTGCCTAGATTGCAGTGGATGGTAGCTAAGGCAAGATTAAAAAATCATGTCAGGAGAAAAGACTTGATGTGCAGGCGGAGGCATAAAACTGCATACGGAAGGTGGCAGCTTCAAATTGGACAGCAGACTGTGCTATATCGTTACAAAATGCATGAATCCACTGAAGACCCAAGATCAACCCCCCTGACTGCCTGTCTTGGTTTCTCTTTTTGGACAAAGCAGCCATGGTTCTGATGAAGGGCTTTGGAGGAGCATCTCAGGGAGCTGAGGAGCGACTGATCACGTTCTGAATGAGAGCTGGAGTGAGGGTATGAGGCTAGAGTTGGTCAGAACAGGGGGTGTGGGTTCACATCTAAAGGCGCGTGTGATGCGGACTGAAGCGTGCGGAGCTGCACCGAACAGACTCTGGCTATGACGAGGTGGAGAAGGGGGGATGATCTTTTAAAAGCCTTCGTTCTCCACCAGTGAAATTATTACCAGTATGTGAAAACAAGGCTGGCTTCAGGCTAGCCACCCAGGAGAGTGCTCAGCCTCAGGGTGATTTCAGAAGAAAGTAACTCAGGAGAAATAATGGGGCTGGGAGTACAAGAGGAAGGTAAAGGGAATTTTTATTTGGTTCACTCATGGTCTCGCTCTATGTTTTCTCTGAAGCCTCCACAACTTGCTCACCACCTTCTCTGCGGCTTACAGTCCTCGCTTTCTTCTCCGCTCCTGTACACCCTACATCTTGGCCGTTGGTGTGGAGTAACAAAGCTTGAAAACCTGATGGGTGTTCACAGGGCCAGATGCTCCCTCTTTCATTGTTTGGCTGTTCAGACCTGCAGGGTCTTTTTTTCCAGTTTGTCTAGGACTAGTGTTTACATGCAATACAAATGAGAAATGTAAAGCAGACCGTTCACTCTGCTCATCCGCAAATTTGCAACACATTCAGACATTGTGTGTGGATTCTTTAGATTAACTTTCACATTAAAATTTGGACCAGAATCTGTAAATCTAGTAACATTTCTGCTGCTTTTACTGAATCTGAATAAGCATTTTGTCAAAAGGATCACTCCAGCTAAGAGACCTTAAATATTTACTGAAAATGTAGCTGACTCTCAGCAAATATAAATCTTGCATAACTTTATGAAGCAAGAGGAAATCTATCCCTTCTTCCCCTCATTTTCCAAATGAGTGCTGCCTGTCTTTGACCTCACAAAGATTTTTTTTTTTAAATATGAAATTAAAAAGACTCACCTGCTAAGGTAAATTAAATATATTCTCTGTACAATACATATCACAATATGTGTGACTCCAATTCCATCAGGATTTTCGTGATGGAATTTTCCTCACATTTTATGCACTTAAATAGGCTTTGCGTAGTGTGAGAGCTTGTGAAGTGTATAGTACCCACACACATAAACTTGTATAGCAGCACTAGCTCTGACTGTTATCAGTTTTGACATGTCAAAGGCAAGGCAGGGCGTTAGCCTGTGGCATCCGGGAAAACATGCTAATAGTCAGATGCATTAGTGCACTCAGGGGCCCGTGATGATCAAAAAGGATGTGTGTTTTTCAGCAGCCCCATCTCATGGCCTAGCAAAGGTACAACTCATAAAGATAGCTCCTGCTCTGCATCCACATCCTGTACAATTTCAAAAACTTTTACCTTTAGTTATAGGTTACTTGAGTACATCTTGAGAACAAAAGAGGCTGTTTTTTTTCATTACTATTGTATTTTGGAGGTGGAATGATGTTTTTAATGAATCATAAAAGCATTTAATATGTGTTATGTTAATGTTATAATGTAGATAGATAGATAGATAGATAGATAGATAGATAGATAGATAGATAGATAGATAGATAGATAGACAGACAGACAGACAGACCACTGAAACAGTTTTGACTCGACATTAGCCAATGAAAGATATGGCGAATCCATTTATCAGTACTGCCACTGAGCATTAGCTCTTGTTTTTTTGATTCCATTAGAAGACTCTCATGAATATGCTAGTGTCAAGCTAATAAAATCCATTAATATTAAATCCACCATAAAACGCACCCTCTGCTCTCATAATGGAGGTCCTGCTTTTGCTGTTAATGTAAAGGCACTGTGACCAGCAGTATTCCTAAGTTTAACTGAGGCAAATCACTTCAGTACCAGGAATTTGGGCTATACCAGTATGATGTTATTATTATTAATAATAATTTTTATTTATTGATTTATTGATTTATTTGTGACTTTGATGATAGGGCAGCTTAGAGTTGACAGGAATGGAAGTGGGGCAGAGTCCTCCAGCCGGGATTCGAACTCGGGACACCCATAGTTTAACAGCGCTGCTCAGAAGGCTATCAGGGCTGAAATATAAAATAGGTCCTGGCAAACTGAAGTAGTTTTCACCTGAGGTAACAATTGTATCGTTATGCTATGGAAGAATTCAGTATTGGTCTATGCTTTAATGAAACATAGGCTACATCTGAACATGCATTTTATTATAAATGTAGACCATAAATTGCTAAAACTTAAGTGTTTTTAAATCACCTGGATAGCCTGTTTGATCGATAGCTGAGCTCACATTCCAGAGGCGCCAAAAGGCCATGTTGGGTATAGCAAGACGAAAATAACAGAAATTCCAAGTCAGCTCCCTGAAAGTCACTAAATAATACTCCCAAACTGGTCGAAGGTGATGTTTGTAATTTGCTGAGTCTAATACATGTTTAATAGACTGATCTCCCTCAATGAGTTTGCCACGCAATGTGGAATCGAAAGTGAAGCAATGCTCTAACCTAGTGACAATTAACGCTCAATTTCAACTCCTTGTATTGAATATGCTAACGTTACAGGAGATTTAAAGGGGGTTTCCTCCTCTGTGTGATACCCCATTATGCATAGGGAATTCCACACGCCTAATCCTAGTCTTTTTAAAAGGGTGAATTTTATTAGCGCGCACAAAATTCAGGAAAGGTGTGCCAAGGGCTGTTTAAATTTTCATGGCAAACCAACAGACTTTCGCGCTCTCCGTGGCCTCAACAGGTCGTAGAGTAAATCTCCAGTGGATGTCCAAGCAAATACACTTACTAAAATGAACTGGATCCTGTCCAGTCAAATCTTTAAAGGGTCTGCATGTCAGATTTGATTTCCACATTGCGTTCTTCCATAATTCTCAATCCAGGCATTCAATTTTGAGAACTCTCTGCCACTAGTCTAGCCATGTTTGAAATCTGTGCAGTGTATCTCTGGTCTTACTGTGTAACTACATACATTTTTACAAACAATGAAGGCATTGCTGATGATTTCCTCTCCAAACATGCCCAGAGCTCGAGTAATTACAGAGAACGTCAAATCCTTTAGTCATCGCTGATTTTCATTAATAGATAGCGTGCTCATTAATCCGACTGTTGATGCACTTATTAGCGCTCATCAATTCATTATTCATGGCCTGAGTGAATACAAAGAGAACGAGCGTCTGTGTAGGACAACGCGGCCAGCAGCTAGAGGCGTCCTCGAGTTCTGTTCCTTCTACAAATAGCCTGCATTTCCAGAAATACCAGCACCGTCAGAGCTGGACGGAACCCCCACGACTGGGTTCTTTATTATTGCATACTGTCCTCACACACCGACAGGTATAAGTACACACTGGCCCCACAATGCCGAGGGTAAAATGTGAATTCATAGTGGAACGCTTGTTGGTAATTCTGTTAACAAAAGGTATCCTTAGAAGGAATTAAATATTTATTCGTTCTATGAATAACAATTGGTTAGGGACGACTGGCTGTGTTTACTCTGTAGCTATGGCACATTTGGCTGCGCCTATCTGTTAGCAGAGTCGAACGAGAGATGTGTGTGAAAGAGAGAGCAGAGTTTAAATTGATCACCGTTCCTGTAAAACTTGCGTGTGATTGCAGCGTATAATTAGGACCGCGTTTGCAGCTTCGGCCTGATTGCTTGGCGCTGTTTCTGAATGGTTGGTATAGTCTGTATTTATTTATAAGTAGGCCTATACAATTTATTCTGACGCTCATATTACAGGGGAATATCTTATTTTGTTCAAGTAGTGTCAATTTTACAAACTGTTTTAGGCTACTACGGTTTTTATTGAGGTAATGGAGAGAATTTAGGGGGGAATCTCTGAAACTTGAAATCTTGAAAAACAACGGTTTAATTTGTTATAACATTTATTAGATTTCCTGGAATAAGAATTTCAAGATTCAAGTGGATTGTCGTATAATAAATGTTGGTTTGGAAGTCACATTATTTTTAATGGTAAAGACATATTTCACTTTTTTTAGGAATCTTTGAATAATGCTTATACTTGCTAACCCGAAAAGTAGCTTGCAGCCATTTTACATTTTACATACAGAGACACACACATAGAATCCAGAATTAAAACAAATACTGACCATCATGCAGTTCGATAATCTTAAAATAAATGTAATTTCTGATCATCAAACTCTCACTATGCCAGGCAGAAATAGGGCCTCCCTGTCATTTTTACATATTTATTTATTTAAAGTAATTTGCTCTCTAAAAGGTTGCCTTGATACTGACGGCAATTTTGTAATTCAATCAAATGAAAACC
The DNA here is from genome assembly GCF_018340385.1 of Cyprinus carpio. Taxonomy (NCBI): domain Eukaryota; kingdom Metazoa; phylum Chordata; class Actinopteri; order Cypriniformes; family Cyprinidae; genus Cyprinus; species Cyprinus carpio. The sequence goes on along the minus strand of NC_056617.1, from coordinate 16,327,185 downwards.
GTAAGCGTCATAGTTTGTTTATTAAGTTATTAGTTAAAGTTAGATCTAAGTTAATAGGAAAATAGTGCAATGTGAATATATCTAATTGTAACATTTTAACTTTCCCTGTAATAATTTTTTTTTAATCTTAAATGTAAGGAAAATAATGTTTTATATTAAAAATGCTTGCCGTTAACAAACAAGCTGCTACTTTTATATACTGTAAATCTAAAATCTTGCACTGCTGAAGCAAGCTTGGTTGCGTTATTTATCATATTTCTCGTGTTAAGGTGTTTGCTTTCCTCGCTCTTAATTACTAGCACGAACTCCCCATAACTGGGCTGAGTGGAGCTGGCGGAGGGTGAAAACACTGGTTAAGCAAATTGGTATTTAAATGTATACTCGCTGGCCTTCTTGCCTTGCATTATTCATTGCCGATACAAAAAAAAAATAAAATAAAATAAAAAAAACTTGCACTTCAAGCCGGGGTTCTACAGCAGGCGGACATGAGGCCTGTCTACAGGGAAGTGCAGAAATGTAGGGCAGAGAATGTGGTCCGTACACAGCACTCATTCGCCGACTATTTCACCCAGTCAGTCTATGAAGACTGATCAAATAACATTTTACAACACAATACGTTTTTTAATGTACACTAGGCCTTTATACTTAATAAGCTAAAGTCTATGTTAAATGGAAACCAAATACTGACGTAGGCCTATTTTTTCTATTTTTTTAAACTCTTTATTTTACCATTATTATAAGAACCTGTCGTATTACCTCTAGTGTCTTTGATTAATTCATTTCGAAGCATGTACTTGAGGTGCATCTTCAAAAATATCCACCGTCAGTGTATTGAATTTCATTAATTTTGTACCTCAGCTAAACGAATGTGTTTAACTGGTGTCCGGCTACAAACGGGATTTTATTTTGTAGTACCGGACCGTGCTAGGGTATCTTGTCAGTTTAGAATAAATTATGTATGGGACATGATTAGAAGCTTATACGCATTACTTTGAACATATTTCTTTGAATTATATGTGAGAAACTCATTTTATGTGTTTTGATTTACATATGAAGTGGAATTATTTTCATCAGCATGGACGTATAGATTTAAAAACTGCTCTCCTTTTCTTTTTTTCTTTTTTTTTTGACGTTTGGGTGCATTTATACTTTGATCATTAGGCATAATACTCAAACTAATACACATATTAGCATCATATTGAATATAATTTTTATCATATTTTTGTATACTTTATAGACCTTCTCGTTGTCACTTTCGATTGTTACTAATATAATGCAGTTATTTATTTACATATAGAAAATATTTCATTAGTTTATAATACTGACTTGTTCTACTTGATCAGCTGTTTTAATTTTGGTAATTTTGTAGATATATTTATATTTCTTATTTGATATTTATAAGGAAGACTACACGTGTCCTGACATTTTTATTTATTTTTTTATTTTTTTGAATACGAGAATGCATTTACCCAAGCGAAGTGAAGTATAAAAGAGAGAGATTTTGCCTTGAGATGTTTGTTTTAACATTATTGAACAAAATGAATAATGTTATAATTGAGACTTTTTCAGCACTGCTTTGTGAAATTAACTTTGAACGAGGAGCTGTCCGTGGTCCTGAAGAGATATAGCGCATTAACCCTGCAGCTGTAAAGAAAACTGCCTAACAAATAACTAAATTAATAAATTGTTAGTAACGTAGGAAAAACAACAGTCTCTGTGTACTTAACTTTACTTTTACATTTTTTTTATCCAAAGCGACTTACATTGCATTCAAGGAACACATTTTTTTTTTTTTAATTGTTATATTCTAAGTGCACTTCGACATTATACAATAACATTTTTCATTAATTAATCATCTTCATCATCATCATCATCATCATCATTATTATCTCCCTCTAACTGTTCGCTGTGTGTCGGAATGAGCACGCGTTCTGTTGCGGGGAAGCATCCTGCACCGGAGGAGCAGCATATATCGTCATTAAAAAATCATGCTTCCCACGCCTCAACTCCGCACGGCTGCTTGTAATGCAGGCGTGCGGATTTTAGTGTGTTCTCATGAAGTCTCCAATATCCGTCATGGGTCAATGAGGGCATAAACACAAATCTTAACCAATGAGGAGTTTTATTAGATTACGTTTTATTATTTAGATTGCTTGCAAGCAATTTAAGGGTGGATGCATTTGTCTTAGCTGCAACTCTTTGTGTTAGATTTTCCCCTTTTTGTTTAGCCTTATAGCCTACTTGTTGATTTTCCTTTATTTTTAAATTCTTATGAAACATAATATTCGTCATATTCAGACAAGATGAAGGTTCATGGGTTTAGGTTTATACAGCCTAGATTAACGGGGATTGGTCTGTTATAGAATATTTGCACAGCGAAGAACATTACATTAAAAATCCGAAATAGTTTTTGCAAGAGTGATAGCCTACGTAGTCCTCAAGTCAAAAAGTCATGACATTCTTAAAATTATTTTACACATTTTATTCTAACCGATCAAAATCTATCAAACATTTACAAGAGACTCACATTTCGCCCTTTATCATCCAAGGGATGAATAGAATATCCCTCCATCAAATGTGTTTAATCTAAAATTGTTTTTAATTACGTTTATACTGGATCTTCATCATGGCACATACATGATAAAATATTAATTTACATATTTTACAGTAGGTTAGTGTTTATGTTGCATATTACATCTAAACATAATAAAACTATAACAAACGTTATTTATAAGAATTTTGTTCATGTGTTTTACTCTGGTGTAATATATATATATATATATATATATTCATACAATTCATACATGATAGGACACTACCATGAAAAATATTGTATAACCTGTAATTGATTTAAATGAAAAAAATGTCCAAATAACATGAAACTGATCATTAATTTTGACCAGTGATAGCATTCTTAGACAAGCTGGACAAGAGCCAATTTATATGAGAGTTAGATATTGTACTCTGCTTTGATTGTTTTGATGGTCTATCAGTCAGTTTGTCTCAGTGCCAAATATTTAGATTTCTCAGTGTCTCTTTTGATCATCTCCAGCTGCTTCAGTCATTCATTAGGCTTGATTAAGTATACAAGATTCTTAATTACAACACCCATGTTTTAATTCTTGTCGAATATGCATTAGGCTATTCCAGTCTGTCCTATGGCATGCTCATGAGACTTCAAATTATACCGTTATATATTTAATCCGCTGCTACTCAAACCAAAGACAGCAAGTGTTACAAAGATTCCCTTGTTCACCTTGTCAGGATCAATTTGAGTTGCTCTCCCTGTCACCTTCATTTCATTTTCAGTTTCGCCATTGCTTATTTTCATAACTATCTTCAAGCACAAAATCCGCACCAATCGCCGATCAAAAACAAGCTCAGACCACACGTTAGGCGCTTTAGTAAGCTTGTGCTTCTCTCAACGTGAGAACTCTGATATCTTGAACGCTGTATTGGGCTTATATATTTACGCGCTTGATAAATATTGCACTGTACTGATTTAGCGCTTCCAGTGCCGGAGGTGTGATCTTATCGCCAAGCGCGCGCACGCGGATAGGGGAGCGCGCCGCGGATGGAAACACTGAGGGAAGTTTATTTACTCGCTTACTGTGCTCACAGTCGGGCTACAAGACAGGGGCTTAAAGCCTGAGAAATAAATGAAACGTTACTGCAGTAATTCTCAATCTTTCTGCAAACGCCCGCGACTATGCTGCTTGTTTCGCCGAGGAAATGGACTGAGCCGGGCGAACGGGCCTTGTTGCTGCAATGTTTGTGAGGAAAGAGGGAGCCATAGTCATGTACCAGAGAGCTGATTCTCCAAGGCCCTCAGTCGAGCTGCACTCAAGACTCTGGCTTCATTAAAATTTTATACGCAGCGCTTGGCCAAGGTCTATTTATGAAAATGCGCTTTCCGCTTCATGGAAAACACAGGACTGTAAGGAACCATGGGAAGGAATGTAAATCTAAGAGCAGAATTATATACACTTAAACATATTTTTCACTCCAGCTGCATTTTACAAAATAAAGTAACCAGTGCCACGTTGAAAATATTGCCTCACATTTGACGTCTATATGTTCCGTGGCTTCCACGGTTGATGAATTATGTAGATGATTTCTTGAGAGCTAGGCATATGCAAATCCTCAATTTTGGGCTCATTTGAATAGGCTACCGTATACCAGATTTGTCTCGCACTTTTCAAGAAATTAATGTTTCCAAATGCCAGAAACAATTGTAGTGTGATTTCCTTTCATTATGAATAAACGACATATGCTGATAAAACCCCGCTAAAAAGGTAGCCTACCGATACAATGCTGTCACAATATTATACAATCGTTTCATTGCGTTGCACTATAAATGCGTTTTTAAAATCTCGAATAAGTTTTTTAATGCCTTCAATCTTTAAAGACATGGGACGGAACGAATCTGATTTGCGTAACACGTCTCTTGCCTTTTCAATTCAGCCGTATACGCGAAAAGAAACGATGACCTCTTGTATGTGCATTATTCAAATCAAACAATTGACGCACACTGTCATGGGAATGGGCTTTACCACAAGCATCTACACAGCAGCGCTGTTTTCTGTGATTTTTTTTTTTTTGGTGAATTCTATTTGAATAAGAATCTCAAATCTTTTTGCGCTAGTGTCTTATTATATAAAGGTTATAAATTAATTATTTATATAGAGTAGCTACTCGAAACCTTCATATATATTTTCAGAAATGCATAGGCCTAGTTATTTTATAGCATAGGCTATATATATATATATATATATATATATATATATATATATATATATATATATAGGCTATATATATATTGTTTTACAACCGACAAACAAAAATTGAAATGTCTCGGGTTTTTAAGACTGATTCGACTTTTTAAAAAACTTTTATATTCATTATTTGAACATAATTATTGAGTTTACTAATCTCCAAAAGGAAAGGACAATTACTGTTGTTGTACAACATGAACCATCAGTTCAGCAATAGGATATCTTCCTTTTAACAAACACTTGCAAAATCAATAGAATCATAACACTTCATATTTATTATTTATAAATAACGAGTTTTACGAACTCAAAACCACCTGCTGAACGCCAGATTGAGCCCGGATTTAACTCTTGAAATAACCGAATTTGTCTTCCTGTTAAAGTGATGATGCCCGACTAATTGCGTAACATAGGTCTACCAGAAACAGTAATAACGTTCGGAGTTGCCTCATACATAAATGATGTAGCCTATTTAATCGCGTTTATGTTTATGTTAAGGGTTTGTTTTAATTCGTTTAAGCTGGGCTAACATCATGGACAAACTATTATTTAAATAAACTTCAGGGACGTTAATAAAATTAATCATCAGTTCATTCGTTGCTATTATGATAATCGAATTCTTTAGTATGCTGTGTAGCTATTTGATAATAGCCTAGCTACAGGACAAACTATAGCGTTGCGTATATTAGGCATAATGACAGCAACAACAGGAACGATAACAAAACTCATGATCATGATGAAAGTTGTACGTTACATTTAGGTTTACCTGAAATAATCTCATACGTATTTATTATTATTATTTCTAGTTGTTGTTATATTAAGCAAAAAAAAAACAAAAAAAAAACAAAAAAAAAACAATAAAGCAAATTCAGGGACATAACACACACTGAGGTAAGACGTGCATGGTTTATTGAAATTTCTGTCGCGTACACAGACACAGTTAAGCACACTTTCACAAATGAAACGTGTTGTATTCAAAATAAATTAAGCTCAAATAAATAAGTAAACAAAATCAATAACGTAGAAATATAAATAGGCCAAACAAATAAGAAATCGGAATCATATCTACAAAGTGCAATGAATCTCTGAATATGTTATGAAATGTTCCCATCTACAAACTTAGTGTAGTAATAATTATAATAATTATTTTATGAATAATAATAATTTAAGTGAGGACGTACAGTTGAAGGGGCTAGCCACAAAATAATTCTTAAATAATTTGATTGTCAAAGCATCGTCGAAGTGAAATTAGTTGCAACACACAACGCTTCGTGTTTTCTATCTATTTAATCCAAAATGTGTCAAAAACGAAAAGTCTAGTTTTATGCCCTATTTCCAAAAAGACCATGAATGTGTCAAGACGTCAGGAATCATGAGGTAGACACAGAAAAGTATATTAAGTATGTCCGTGTGTACGTGCATTCGCCTTTTCGTGTTCTCTCTTATTGCAATACTTTAAAATGAATGGAAAATTCAAACAATAAATGAACACTTAACGCCTTGTAAACCATGCAATGGATCACAGCAGAACCTTCATGATTTTCTTCTGGAGCATATAGAATAACACTAAAGTTTCTAGAATGGGACATCTTTTGCAAAACAACGTTTTATCTTTCTTTCTCTTCATCCTTAAAAAAAGAATTTTGATGCGTTCTTCACACAAAGAGGTGCAGTGTATTCACAGATATGTACACAGATGAATATAAAAGAGTTGTTTTGAGTTAAGAGAATAATCATTATTATTCAATTCTCGATTTGTACAGTAATTGCAACGTTTAGTTGGTGTTGGTTTTCCTCTCGTTCTCCGTCTTCCAGAGCGTGTTGTTCTTGACATTTTGTCACGACAAACTTCTGGCACACTTTCTGTCTCTGGGATGTTGCCGCCCAGCTCCCGTTCCAGTGTGGGAAGCGTATCGCCTCAGCCTCGAAGAGTTTTGTTGGCTCTGTTCACTCTTATGTTTGATGGTTGAGTTTATTTAAATACATCATTCTGGCCTAGTGCGTAGCCGAAAACTTCATCCGTTTCTGCTTTTGCCTTTGATTACAAAACCAAACGCGGACCACGTTTTTTTTCAGGTCCAGTTTCTCGGCAATGGCAGCGATTTTCTCCGACGAGGGTCTGGGCTGCACGGCAAAGTAAGCCTCCAGCGACCGCTTCTCTGGAGCAGCGATAGAAGTGCGTTTTCTCTTTTTGTCGCCGCCGTTAAAAATCTCCGGCTTGGTCATTTTCTCTCTCTGAGCCCGTTCTGCCTCCTCCAACCACGCTTCCAGGATAGGCTTAAGGGCCACCATGTTATTGTGGGACAAAGTGAGAGACTCGAACCGACAGATAGTACTCTGGCTCAGGCAGCCGACCCCGGGGATTTTAAGATTGGCTAACGCCGAGCCCACGTCGGCCTGCGTGACCCCGAGTTTGATACGCCTCTGCTTGAAGCGCTCGGCGAAAGACTCCAGCTCCCGCGGATCAGGCTCGGGGTCTCCACCGCCACCCAGAGAGGTGTGCGAGCCCAGGCTATGGTGGTGCATGTTCATACTTTGCGGGTGGTGATGCTGCATGTGGTTGATTGCTGACATGTGTGAATGCGGGTGGGAAGCAGTGGAGCAAACATCGGAGCCCGGCATGCCTCCGATAGAGATGCCGGGGGTGAGGTGGTCGAGCAGGTCGCCCTCCAGGCCCTGCGTCGGCTGGTGGTGGTGATGATGGTGGTGAGAAGTCAGCACAGACGGGTGATGAAGGTGCCCAGAAGAGGACGTGGGCGTGCAGGTCATGCTCGTCATGGTGGTCATGGTGTGGTAGGTGGCATCTGGCTTGAACGGATGACTCTTTTGAGCGACGATGTCCACCGCCGCCAGCGCCTCGGCTCTCTGGAGCAGGGTCTCATCAAAACCGGCAAAGATGTTACCCTGCAGCTATATGACAGGGAGCAAGCGTAAGTATCAATGGCAAACTCCAGCCTGCCAGTTTTGAGTTGCCCAATTTTAAAGAAAATGTACTACTAGATTATGCAGCCTGAGTTTTGTTTTTACAATAAAAAGTTTTATTGAATTTATACTTATACGCGGCATTAAAATGGCTACGCAAATAATAGCTATAATTTCTAAATAAAATGCTGCTCTTGTGTTGAAAATTGTCTAATATTCTGTTTTAAAAAAAACGTATTAAAATAAAGGTATAAGTGCAAGAGTTATTTTTGGGCTAAAGTTTATCAAACAGACTGCATTTACACCAACAAAACCGATGCACTTCTATTTTTATCACGCGGAAAAAAAGTTTTAACAACTACGATTAAAATGCAAATCACTGCGGTGATAATGAATCTCAAACAAGAAACAGGTGAAATATTGAACTTACCGAGGGCGTGGGCAAACATGCTCGTCGGATAGCCTCAGAACTGGAATGTAGAGGTGTGTATTTAGGTTCGTGCAAAATCGGATGCATACTGAACGGCTGTTTGCTATTCATGGACATCATTATGGCAGAGGTGAGAGAGGGTCGTTTCTCGTCTTCCTCGTTTATCTCCGTTTTGGCGCAAGCAGAGTGTATGTCTGCCTTGAAGAACAAGGATAGTCTGGATGGTAAATGTGAAAAGCTATGCCTGAGAAGTCTTCTTTTCTGGCTGAGCTGAGCCAGGTGCGAGCTGTCACTGTCTGTGATACAGTAGGAATTTACGCAGGCACCTAAAATATAACGCTGACTCCTTTAGCCCCGCCTAGATAGGTACAGGTCCCGCCCAACTACTATTGCACTACCCTTAAATGTTATTGGTAAGTTTGGGATGCAAACACGCCTCTGGAGTTTCTGGTCTCGTCCTCCATCGTGTGCGCTTGGACAAAGAAGGCGTGGCTTTAGCTGTGAGACTCTCATGGTGCGTTTTCATTGGTGCTGTGAGTTTGACAGGTTGCGCTAGATTGGTTGTATTGAACACTGCGATCTTTATGTGCACATGCTGTTAATTTAAATGTCTGACACCATATCTATATTGTTAGGATCCTGGTAAATAATAGTTTAAAGATTCAAATATAAAATAGTAGTTAGTTCTTTTTAAAAATGTTATTGTACATTTATATTAGGTAGCCTATAAATTTGATCATATATTGTTCTTTTTACAAATTTTACTAATTTATGAACTTTTATCATCGTTTGTCACACAAACTGATAAAATGTCTTTAAATAGACACATTGAAGAAGTTTGGGATAAAAACACCTGCCAAGTAAATAAATAAATAAATAAATAAGTGTGTGTGTGTGTGTGTGTGTGTGTACATGTTTATGATATTATTAATTATTAAAATAATGAATATAATTATTTATTCATGAAATAAATTAATTTTACAATTTATGACTGAAATAATGATTAGTAATGAATGAATGAATATATACTAAGTATTTATCTTAATTAAGATAATTTTTTTGTTGTGTTGTGTGAAGCAAGTGACTTTTTTTCTTCATGTGGCCAGCCTTAACAATTTGGTACATTAATTAATTATTGTTCATTTACTTTGTGGTATGCACCACAATATGGATTCTCAAATAGAGCATAAACAGGCTGGGATGATAAGAGCCCATGTACAATTAAATATTGATCAAAAAAACACAGGTCAAACAAATGAAAGCAGTCAATCAAATACCTCTGACAAATGAAATACTGGTGCCACTATCCATTTGCTTGAATGAATTAATGAATTAAAGAACAAGTGTGGTTAAAAAACAACCAAATGCTTGCAGTAGATAAAAAGTCTTGGTTCAGTGAATAGATCGCATTACCCTTCACGCAGTGAAGCTGCTAACTTGGTAACTTCATTATTGGAACTTGACTATTTGATCAGCACCTCTTCAAAGTGGGTTGTGTGTTGCGCAGGTTTTGTTGGTAGTGCATGCAAGCTGCTCTGCTTTGGCTTGTATAGAACCCACATATCTATCATTCTAATTGGTCCTGAAACCCCAGACTTGGACAATAAAGGCCCACAATGGAAGAAGGAGTCTCTGCGAGTGTGACTCGGAAACCTGAGATGCAGACGCAGATAGCAACATCGTCCCCTCGTGCCTTGCTCTCCGGCAAGGCCTTGGCACCCGCTCATCAAATATGCATCAATGCTGCCATCTCTCCCCCAGCAACCACTGTCACTGGGGACTCCAAATGCTGAGGGACGGACAGAGAGGCACAGCAAAAGTGACAGAACAGAGAGAGAGGCCGTCTGGAAAAGAGAAGAGGGCTCAAAGCATGAGCTTATACATGTAGATAGAGAGACAGACATGCAGCCGAGATGATACAAGCCATACTTGTTGAATCTGTTGAGTTGTTCCCTCTTTTCCTGTCATTCCTTCCTTCTCTTTTAGACTGCCGACACTGAGTCGCAGTCATTTTCCTGATGAGTTTTCTGCAAACAAGCCTGGGGAAGTGCTTGATTTTTGCTAATGGAACATTTTCCTCAATGAATATTAATGCTGAAATGGGGAATTGGTGGTATTGGCTGTTAGGATTCCTACTCCAGATGATAAGTTGAGGTGTTGAGATGTTTGTTATTTTCTGTCATATATAGTTTATAGAAAATCAGAAGAGCAAAGATCTGTGGTGCGTTTCCCATACAACGACAAAACCCACAACACAACTACAACTGTATTATGCATTGTTGGAGATAATAACTAGCTAGTTACAAAATCTGTAGCTTGGACCACATTGGTTCAAAATAAAGACAATAGACAACAATATAATGGTTAATAATGTGACGTAGGTGGTGGAATTATAACTTCTGCTAACTAATTGGATCAAGCTTCTTGTGTTTATACTTTGAAAAAATTATACTGTAAAAATTATATAATTATACTGTACACTGAACATTTAAATACAGCCAGACTTTGTGTTTGTGCATATGCAATGGGATGCAGTGTGGGTGTGGTGCTAGAGCTCTGAAGAGAGAGTGAAAGCAAGACATCACCACAAGTAAATATTTCTGGTACGTTAAGCAAATGGACAAACTGCTCAGTGTGCACATGAGCGCATGTACCTCGCTTTTTTCTTTCTCTTACTTTCTTTTTTTCCATTCTTTCCCCCTCAAGCCTCCCCCATTTCGTGATTGGTGAATTATTGATAGCGTGTAAAATGTAACATTGTAGATATGTGACCATTCACCAAATCAGCGGGTTCACACTGTGGGGCTGCCGAAGGGAAGGGGTGTCTAAGCACGCACTTTAATGTAATTGCCTTTAGGGTTCCTGGTAAATATTTTATTGTCTGCCAGCACAAATTAAAGGTACAAAGTTACCGAAACGGGGTGATTCCTCACTCTGCAGAAGATGTCTTTCTGCCTGTCATTTGACTTGAAGTTTTTGGGTACCTGGGTGATGGCTCAAATTTAGTCTTATACTTACAGGATGTGCAAGATGCTCACCTGGGAAATAACAGAAAACAGAAGCAAGCACGTGCCTCGGAGAGCTGCGCGCAGTAGTTGTAAGGGTTTGCTGTTTTGGTTCTGTTCACTGAGGCTGAAAGAGCTCTTGATTTAAGTGATCTTGGTGGAATGAAAAAAAAGGAGGGGCAGGTGGAAAGACTCGTGCATTGCCAGTCAGAGAGGAAAGTAAGCAGAAATATGGGACCGAATGTGAACAGGAAAACATCATTACCTGATGGGGCAGTGGGCAAAAAGACATTAAAAATGAATGGCAGCCGACACAGATGGTAAGCTGACCTGGATGGGATGTGAAGCGTTGGTGGGAAGATTTGTATTTTTCTGTTCCACACTTAGAGAACAAATTCTCAGGGCCAGGCATGTTTCTCCATAGGGATTTCGATGTTCTAAATCAAATAAAACTGTTTACACTTTAGCACTGATCTTTGCTTTCACTTTGGATTCTGCAAAGATACAGTCACTGGATCTTGCCAACCTTTTCTGGGCCTTGTCAAATTGTTTGGTGTAGTTGCTTTTCATGCCTTATTTCTAATTCCTTTCCCTGATTTCTTTCTTGGATTCCCTCCTGTGTGCACATACTATGATCCGCATCCTTTTTTTGGCACCCCGTCATTCTCTTCGTACTATTCCGCTGTTACCTGCCGTTCGCCGTCCAAACGGGATGGGCCGCACTAAGTCTGGATCAATAGATTAACTGAGTGGTTATGAATTATGCAGAAGAGCCCTACAGCGGTTGAACGTAAAGAGCTTGTGCTCTTGAATTGGCGTGTAAAAGCTAAGTACAGGCCTGTTTACTTGTTCCCCGGCATGCTGGGTGCTGCACTTCAAGGCCCCCTCCTTAGCCAAACCCCTGGGACCTTAGTCAGGTAAAAACAATGTGATGGCATTGATTGTGATGATTTGAACTCAATTGGGGAAAAAAATGAAAGTAGTTATAGGTTGATTTGCCTGAGCATGCATGTGTTACAATTACTGCAGTCTTGTTGAAAGGCAACACAGAGAGTTTGCTCTCCGTGTCTTGTCACTCTCTTCAGAATCAAACCTCCGAGGACACAGCTACAGCAATAGCATTAGTCTAATATTCCACCGCGCATGTAATTTTACATTTGCATACAATCCAACTTGGCGTCCCTCATGTTTTTTTTGGTTCTACAACAGTAAAACAAAGGAGGGAAAAAATAAACAAGCAAAATGCTGTAAATATGATAGTGAAAGCATATTCATGATATGCAAATCTCAATGTAGTTTTAGCCCACAGGATCTTAGAGAGACTTTCTATGCAACTGTTTTCCAGAGGACACGTGTGACACATTGAGACAGATGTGTTGTGTGACTTTTACATAACTGTCAGTCGCTCGTTTAGATGCCAAATAAGAAGCTATGAAAAGAGGAAGAGGGCCAAAAGCTGAAACATTTGTCTTGGATCTCCTTTCTTCTTAATTTATTGAAATATTAATGTCTTTGCTTCAGGCCAAGTGTGTTTATGCATGCCGCTCGGAGCGTTGACCGAAATGCCGACTGATGCTCCCTCATTGATTTTTTTTCATTGTGGGTGTTTTTGTCTAAGTAGAGGCCACCAGTCACCCTACCACCCTCCCCGTTCTCCTGCTCCCTCTGCTTTTGGATGCGTTCCTCTAAGTCCTGGCCCCATTCCTCTGCTTCATCTGCCCTTACTAGACTCTTCAAATGGTGCTGCTGTAACTCAGTGTGTCAGACACTTGTAAGGATGGCTGTGTCGATTGTTGGTTTGTTTGCAGTTGACTGTAGTGGAGTTTGTGTAAGGGATGTTGCAGACATGTTGGAATCTTTATAATGTGAGTAATGAGTTGAAAATAAGGAAATAAATAGTGGAAGAATTTGAAAGGCTGGAAGAGTGCTTTCAAAATCTCTGGTGGATATGAGATAACGTGCACATATGTTTATCTGTGCATGTCTTGTAGTTTTCTCCCATTAGAGAAATTCATTTTAGAAGTTTAGGGACTTTTTCCATCATCTCAGGTCTTTTGGGGCAAGCCAGAAAATTCAGGAAAAGTGTTTATCCACTTCTATAAAAAAGGATGTTGTTCCATCAAATAAAATTTTGCTCAAAAATTGTAAGTCAACCAGTTCAGAAACGCTATAAATCTGCATCTCATAGTAATCAATATATTAAAAATGACCGACATTATTGTCACTGATCCTGAATAATGAATATATATTTCTATCGTCAAACCAGAGATAGAGGATTTCTCATTTTAATAAGGTTAAATGGAAGCACTCATTCAGCCTTAAAGCTAAATGTGGAGTTTAGTTTCAGATACAACATACTTTGAAGGACCTTGAGTTTGTTTTGTGATTATGATATTATGCATGTACAGCATGTGTTCGTTATGTACAGTATGTTTTGTTGTTGTAAATAAAGCTGTTGATGCAAGAAAAATTTCAGACTCAGTTTGATTAAGTATTTATTGTATCATATTGTATCATATGATATGAACTGAAATCTTTGTAACCCTGACCCCTCTTGTAATTGACCTTGTGGTTCGCACTATGGTGTCTAGATGTATTCTAGCAGACACACTTCACACTTTACACTTCTCTCTACTGATATGAGCAGTTGATGCCTAATTGTGCTTGTCCATATGTAGTATTTTCTCTTAGTAAAGGTAATGGCACTGAGGATCTTTGCAGGTGGCTTGCTGAGCAGCTCAACACCATGAGGAACATTGAAGAGCAGATTTGAAGGGCCCTGGGGAACAGGGGGTGGACTTGCATTGAGTGGGAGCGTTCGGGACCCCAGCTGGTGCAGGACGGGGTGCCATTGTGCTCCCCACCCTCCTCCCTGCAATGCTAACAGGATTAGGCGACGGAGAGCACCCTCTTCTCAAAACCCCAGGCTGTTCCACGCATGTCCTGTCTGATCTGGGGTTTTAAGGATCCCCATGTCATGCTTTCAAAAGCCAGAAACCCGTCCCAGAGGGAGACTTTGAGACTCCATCTGAAGTACAAGTTAACAGTATATATGAAGATGACTTTTGGATGTTACAGCTTTTCAGCACGGTCCAAGCTTTGATCATGACTCGTAACCATGCTGAAAAAGAAAGCTTAAACAAGCCTAGGATGCTTTTCTGGTCCAAACTCATTTAAGACGGTCTTCCAACCTGGCTATGCTGATGCAATAAGTTTAAAGCTACTCAACAGACAAGCCTGACAAGAATGGAAAATTTTGATAATATGAAAAAAAGAAATGTGCTTATGTAAGATTTTATTTTGGTTATGATCCTTTAGATCATGAGAACATTCATTCAGGTGATTTTGACTGGTAATATATGTACAAAAGAGGCCTATCAGTAATAAACTCACGTTTGTAATAAAGATATTATTATTAAAATAAAAACAATTTAGGGCAAAATCCTTTACTAAATACATTGAATCTGTTTACAAATAGAGAATTGTATTTTTTCAAAAACAACAAAAAACTGACATGGTCACAAACCATAATTTGGGGGTAATTCATAGACTCTTTATAATGATAAAGAGATTCATTTCTGAACCTATGACTAATAAGTATATCAAGTAATGTTTTGGAAAAAAATCTGAAAACCGTATTTTACCCTGTTTATGCATTCTAAGGTTAAGATGTCCTTTTCAGCACAAAATAAAACCTCTCCAAAGGTTGGTGCACACATGTCTTGAGCAAAAGCACTGACAAAAATGGATGCACACAAGTGTCCTGACCTTCTTTTCCCAGATCCTCCCCTGTGGACTTGAGACTGACTTCACAATGAATCCCAAGCAGTGTGGCATTCATGTCACCACCGTACAAAGACTCTCCATATCACTTTTCTCACACACACGCTCTAGAGGATCCTCCAGCTATCACTCTTTAACCTCAACCCATACCCAATAAATGCTGTGGTTGGCAGTATTTACCTTACTTAGTCTGTATGTCTTTATTTTTTTTTAACCTGTTACTGATATTTATTGATAGCGATCAGGTCTGTTGATCCGTTGTAAATGCAGCGGTAGTCCTGATGGAGGCACAGCGCTCGTACCTGACAGTACAGCGGGACAGCGCTCTCATTACCACAACAATGAAATAATTATGAATGCTGCTGCGAGACTTCATCAGAGGAATATCTATTGTATTATTTATTCAGTCCCCTGGTTCAGGGAGAACACATATAAACTTCCAGCCATGCTCTTCCCCATGCACACACTCTCCTGTCTGCCTTTCAAAGCGGTGGCTTGCTCCTGCCACTGATTTCAACTTCATTTCTCCAGGCCCTGGGATGCTTTGCTTGGACATTGCCTCTGATATGTAGCCATGACTGACCCTAACTGTCTCAAAAGACCATTGCAGTCTGCAAAGTGCCAGTTGGAGGACGTTCATTCATCAGTAAGTGGTCAATACTCTGATGGGTTCATAGCTACAAGCGATTACTCAATGCGGAACATGCTGCCTTCAGATGGAAGGCCAAACCAGAGGCCCAGTCCAGCCGTGGAGACTGATGCTTGGAGAATCGTCTTTATTGAAGACAGCAACAAGACTGCAGCCAGACCAGCCACGCAAACAGAAAACTGGTGAGTGCTGTCTTCTAGCTTGCCGGAAGGGCTTAGTGGAAAGGTTTGAATGACGTCTCTCATCTTGCATACAGTGAACTTTTTAACTTTTTAACAAAAGCGTGTGGGGTACATTCATGGCCGTGTGTTTTTTGCTGCTGTGTCCGTCCTGAGCGATGGTTGTGAGTTTGCAACACAGCATCATAAATAATGCAGTGCCTGCTTGGCAACACCATGGCTGGTGCTTGGCAACCTCTGAAGCTCTGTGGCGCTGGGAGACTGGGGAAAGTGGGTGCAGTGGGCGGAGTCCTGCAGGTGCTCGGCTTCTCTTTCTCATCTTTCTCATCCGTTCATCTGATCCTGGCTTGGGAGAGCACAAGTGTACAGAGCAGATGCACCTCCTGCTCACTCAGCTGCAACAGAGAAGGCCTTTGTTACTTTGCACTGTAATACATCGCAAATGAGGCCGGCCGACACGCTCCTTTCAGCCCACATGAAAGTTACTTATCTTGTTATGGCTATTAATCATAGGATAATGACGCACATATGATTCAAACCCTCTTTATAAACCTTCCAAAGCGTTATGGGAATTTGTAATGTCTTGTGCAGTGCATATTTCACAGTTTCATAGGCTTGGTAAAATATTCAAATGTATTACATGATATGAGATATAATGAGAAAAACATGTATAGTCTTTATGTGCTGTATAGGGATATTTTTAAGAATATGTACATACCAAGCAAATATTGCTTCTGAATTAAAGACCAAACAAGTTAACAAGTAAACAAGTTTTAAACAATTAAAGTGATTTTAATTTGTGTGTGTGTGTGTGTGTGTGTGTGTGTGTGTGTGTGTGTGTGTGTGTGTGTGTGTGTGTGTGTGTGTGTGTGTGTGTGTGTGTGTGTGTGGTGGGGCTAAAATTGTGACAAAAAAAAACAATAATACAAATATTTTGGCTGATGTAATAATTATGTTTTGAAGCCGATAACTGATATATTGGCTACTATTTGATATCATTTTTAAACTTACCTTGAAAGTCCGAATCATAATGTGCTTCTAATAAAACTAAAAGTCTTGCAGAAGTCTGCTTTTAATTTTAAAAAAGATCTTTCCTTCCCCAAAATAATGTAACAAATGTAGACATACTATGACCCTCTGACATAAATAAATCATAAATAAACATTATGATATAATAATATAACAGAATAGAGACAAACCAAATACATTTGTGCCATATATTGAAAAGAAAAGAAAATCACTTTCGATCAAATATATTTGCTTAATATTTGAACCAATACTTATAAAATTAAAAGTTCACATTTATTGGCTAATACTTATATAACGACCAATATACTGTTGTGCTTCCCTTTTTTCCTCTCAAAAGTATGTTTCATGATTGGCATTAGTTTATCTTTACATTTTTAGTTTCTTTGTTCTCCTAAAGATAAACAATTAGTATAACCTTCATTGACTCAAGCATACATTTATTTTTGCATGTGATTCCTAGAATATATCAATGCAGTGATGTGTGACATACTTCCCTTTTCATGGTTCCCAGATAATACTGATATCAGTTAGTGTAAATACCTGTGGCTTATAGTGGTATGTTTTCAGCAAGTGTGGTTTAGCAGTTTATCAGGATGTGGGCAAATGTAGGGTCTCCTAAACCCTCAGCCTTGTGCCGGGCCTTCGCACCATGGTCCGTTTTCAGGAAGCATCGGCCCGTCGGGCCAAGGTGTGCAGCTAAAAGATTAATAACTTACCACCTTTCCTGATTTGTTCATGTAAATTATTAACCATCACCTCATTATCAATTATTTAAATATCAGATTCATATTGTTCTTTTTTCCCAAGCTCTCATTCACAGAAAGAATAGCAGTCGCTTTCTCTTTTTTGCTTTCTGTTTTCTGTCTGGCTCATGAGAAGTGGGGGTAACTTGTCTATAGTTCTGTTCCGTCGTTTCTGTTTCCTAAAACATGATTAATACTTCATGGTGAGACAGCGGATATGGTAGCAGGGTAAGTAATGCTCCTGGGGCAAAAATGCACCCCTGTTCAACGTTTTGATGAATTCCAGCACAATACTCACTGAAAGTGGTGATGAAAGCATATATTAGCGAGAACATCACTTATAACTTTGTAATCAAATTTCAGAATGCAAGTCTTCAGAACGAAGGTGAATGACCTGAACTAAAAGCTTTAAAAAGTGCCATATTATTGTGATTTATTTAGTCTTTGTAACAAACACTACAAATGAATGTTTAATCTTACAAATTAGTAAACTGTAAAATGTTTAAATCATTTTAAAATAATTAAACAACAATAATAATAATGTAGTTTTTCAAAATATTTTTAAAAATAATAATTAGTGCTGTCAAAAATTAATTGCATCCAAAATATAAGTTTTTGTTTACATAATATATGTATGTGTACTGTGTATATGTATTATGTATATATAAATACACATACAGTATGTATTTTGAAAATATTTACATGTATATATTTATTTTCATATATATAAATATATTTAAAATATAAACATAACTTATTTTTCTTAAATATATACATGCATGTGTTTGTATTTATATATACATAATAAACATACACAGTACACAAACTTAATTTAAAATGAAATTAATTTCATTTTTCATTTAAAAATAATAATCATTTAAACTGCATAACTGATTATGGTGAAATACTTAAGAATAATTGCACCCTCCAGATGTCAATGATTAATATGACTACTAATATAACTTTTATGAAAGAATAAGTAATATATGAAAGTATTATGTATGCATTAGTATATACATTCCCTCTAGCCTCATGTTAAATTCCCCCAGAGCAAGATGGAAAACATGAATATCTCAGTTAAGTCTTACTTCATCATGTTTAAACACTGTCTAACATTTGACCGTTATGTTTCAACGTTTGTCTATGTAAATCTATTTGACTGAAAAATCAAAAATAGGGGTTGTTCCTTCCATCAAAGGTCAGAGGTCAGACATGCGTGCCACCCTACCTGCTTTTCTTGCTATTCCCAGTGAATTTCACCCGAGGCAAACTCCACTGTTGGCCATCCCTGTCAAAATCAACAGCAGTGTGTGTTTATGTGCACGGTTAACTGATGTCGTACCTCTTCTCTCAGCGCTACCGCCAATTTGATGTGTTTATGATGTCAAGAAGAAGCTTCATGTATTTTGCATGACATTTGCTGTTTCCTGTGATGGTGCCTCTTAGGTGAAGACAGACACACAGAGGTATAACAAACCACCACTTTTGCTCTCATTACGTCTCAGAAGCACGATGGAGGGAGATAGAAAAAAAGAGAAGTTTAGCGGCACACCCCACTCTCTCACTCTCTCACTCTCTCACTCTGTCTCTCTTTCCCTGTTCCTCTGCATTAAGAGCTGCCTGGGGGCATGTGAGTAGGGCTGGGGGAGGGAGGGTCGGTTAAGAGCTGTCATTTAAATAAGCGTTTATAGAGAGAGGAAGAGAGCTGGGGGAGGAGTACCAGAGTCATGGAAGGCAGAGAGATAGATAGAAGGAGAAAGAGATGGAGAGCGAGGGGGAAAGGGTGGGGAACAGTCGCTTTAATGTGTCTCTGATCTCTCGCACCAGTCCACAGCTGCTGCAGCAGCAGGCTGCCCTGCTAGGCCATATGTTGCCTGCGCTGCTCCAATTATCCTCCCTGGAGCAAGGGCCCACTCACAGCCTGTGTGGCTGGCCTGCCGGGGTCGGCTACTGTTTCAGCACAGCTCTCACTGCTGTCACCGTGCTCGCACCCTGAGAGGCCCCCCTCACGCGCCCACCGGCCCGACCACAGTCACACACACACACACACACACATCTCTCTCTGTCTTTCCCTTCCACCCTATCAATGCCCGCTGAACTGAACATGGGCTTTATTTTTAGTTTTGCCCCTTTTTAGAAACATGTTAGATGAGCCGTTTTTAAAAGTTGGCCTGTATTTTAATTTGGGTGGCTAAAAGCTATTTTTAACGCATCTTCTAAAAATTAGTTATTTGCATTTTTGATAATTCATTTGAATGAAAATTATAAATAAAAAAGAAATAAATAAAAAAAGATTTGGATGTGTAGAAAACATCGATTTTGTCCAGACCAATGGAGTCGCAGTTTAAGCAAATGGTGTTTGATTAAACTGAAAATTCTGTCGTCATCTACTGTACACAACTTAAAACACAACTTACATATTATTAAAATAGCAGACATTTTTATCCAATGGTTTATATGTATGTATGTATATAGGACTCATTTGACATTTTCCCTTTGAAACACAGAAGGTTTTATTAAAATGTTATTATAATGTCAAAGCTGTTCTTTTCTTAGTTTATTAAATTAATTATATATTAGGGTGGGATTTGAACCCAGGTTCCCCAGCATGCTGAACAACAAATATATCGCTAACCTAATGCATTATTCGCTGAAACTATTTTTTTTATTTATAAAAAACAATACTTTTGTTATTAGAAATAAATAAATAATAGAAACAACAAATAGTAAATATGTTAATAAAACAAGTAAATAAAACAACATAATCATCATTACTATTCTCATAATATTTGCTATTATTGTTATTCTTGTTACTATTGTTATTGTTGTAATAACACCAATAATAATATGTTAATTATGATTATTTTTATGCTACGTTTTTACTCACATCCACAGTATATTATTGATAATATTTACCAATGATTTTTAGATATCCATATTGTTAACTGTTAATAGCAGTGATATTAAAATAATTTATTTCATTGAAATAATGGTTTCATAGTGCTAAGATTTATAGGATTGGATGTTATTTTATATGGAAAGATATGGAAAAGAAGACGTATATGAGATATGAAATGTTATGACTTAGCACATAATTACACGGTATGATGCAAAACCTATAAGCTTTGTTGCAAGTGTACAATAGTACAATAGAATTCGCTTGAAATGAAATCACAAAACAAAACTAATCAAGTAATGACCTGGATTTATAAGGAGTTCAGTATCTAAAGATAAAACGATGAGCTAAAAACCAAACTTCTGAAGGGAGAACGTTAGCTTCTATGAGATATGTTCTCATTAAGGCCCTGTGCCTTTGATCGTCTCATCAGACAGAAGACGGAAGGTTCAAAACAGAGGCGATGCATGTTGACATATTCATTTTCAACTGAGCAAACAAAAAGGAGAATTTTTATTAACTGCTGAATGGAGGAGCAACAACAATCTGGCCATGTTAAACCAGACATGCACGCTCACCTACCGTAAGGCATCAGCTGCTCCTTCGGTATCACAACAGAGAACATGAGTGACGGATGTTGATGCTGCTGGGAGAGGATGGAGGCTGTATCTTATTGTGGTGTTGCCAAGCAGCTCTAATGCTACCATAGCAGCTGATCCACCTGTGGAACCCATTCCCTCAGACGTTCCTCCTCTCTCCAGCAACGCACCCCTTCATGACTCTGTTTACTGAACTTTCCACCGGTGAAATATTTATTAGAAAAGGAAGCAAAGTTGAACTCAGGAACAAGAGAGAGATGTGGGATGGAGGGGCACATTACAAGTTGAGGTGCAGAGATTCTTTTTAGATTTCTGTCTTTCTTTGAGACAGTGGTAGTTATAAAGACACGCTTAGTTTGGTGTGAAGCGGTGGGTGGTGCTTAGCTCAAAGAAATGCCATATAAAACTCAACCCACTTACAAAATTGTGCTGGTGTCATAACTTCTCTATGTGATGCGTTCACTGCTACTTTATGTCTGTCTGAGGTCACAGGGTCGTGGAAAGCACCATGTGCTGTAATTCAAGATGGAGGAGCAAGATGGGGGTCATAGGTCAGAGAGCAGGAACAATATCGCAGCTCTTATTCACCCATAAATGTCTTATTTTTCTGCCAGTCTACACTTACTGTAGGTGACAAAGAGCGAAATCTGTTTTTCTGTGCATTATTCTGCTGAAAAACAGCATCCTTCAGCTCCTCGCAGTGTTTGCATTGGACAAAAGAATAGGAAGTAAGCCAAGCTGGCTCCTCATGAATCTTTAACCGGGAGTTTGTTTTGTCTTATGAATGTAATTAATGCATAATTAATATTTAAAGATTGCCTCATTTATCAAATTTAACCACTTTACCCACTCACCACAACAGAGTTGACTCATAAAACTCAGAGAATAAACAGCAGAGAGACATTTTGGAGTCGGCAAAGACAAGGAAAGCAAAGACTAATGAGGTTGGTGCTTCATTAGTGGCAGGTTGCAGCGGTTTCTTGTATTGAATGCGGATTCCCCTGGACCATCAGGAAACGGGTCACTAGACCAGGGTTCTGTTCAGCTCTGAGTCTGGCACATGACAAGCCAGAGACGGGTCTCCAGCGACGCTCTTTTTCTGCCCCCCTGTGACAACACTGTGAGGAGTGACACATTTATTGTCCTCTTTCGTGTTGTGGCCGTCACACAAAGATAATTTCTTTACTGTTATGAAAGCTGTCATATTTTTTAAGGACAATATAGGCCTAATACTATACTACCGTATATTTAAGGTATTACAGCAATGATTGTAGCATGCAATTTCTGCACCACTAGTAGTACCAAACTTATGTGTGTGTGTGTGTGTGTGTGTATAGGCAGGTAGTCATACCCCAAACCCAATGCTAATGGATGAGCCATTATTGGTGCCATATTATTGGTGTATTTTTGGGAGAAACTGGCATGAATGGCTTACTTAGTTATTTATGTGCAATTAAGAGAGAAATTAATTGAAATGAAAAGAAAAATACACACAAAAACATAAAAATAACTCATAATTGGCTTTAAATAATTGTATATATTTAAAAATGTCTTTAAAATATTGCTTTTATTATCAATGTTATTTATTTATTTATTTATTTATTTTGTACATTTTGTATGCCCCACGATAATAATGTGTGAAAGTTGTGCCGTTACTTTTAGACAGAATTGATGAGAGTTAATGAGTTGAAGAGATTTTATATAACACTTGATGAGTAACTGATGAATATTTTCAGGGACCCCTTGTCAAGCCTGTCTATAATATAAAATATTTATTTATTATAATTTAATATTATATTAAATATGTTATAATTTAATAAATTAATATTGATTTAATATTATTTTATTATTGTTTCTGTCTAAATTAATTTATTTTATTTTATTTTATTTTATCTTATTTTATCTTATCTTATCTTATCTTATCTTATCTTATCTTATCTTATCTTATCTTTCACTTTTCCTCCCCATAGACTAAAATATCACCCAGCATTCAAAACTGTGCAAGGGTTAAAATGTCTAAGAACGTATTTTATAATAATAATAATAATAATAATAAAATTAATAATAATAATAATGAACATGGTGGAGAAATTATAACAACAACTGTGGAATTATTTTTAATAATAATTATATAGACACTGGTTTTGTATTGAGAAAAAAAAAAAAAAAAAACGGTTTGGAACTTGACTTTCAAAAATAAAATATGCCCTAGAATAAAAGTCTGTGCCAGCCAGTCCCAGACTATATTTGCACACATACTGCTAATAATGCCACTGTGAGTATTTTTCAGTTATTTAATTATTTATTGCACAATTAATGAAGAACATAAAGATTTATAACACTTAGTTTAGGAAAAGTACATACAGTTTCCTTGTATATATCTGTACAGCTCCACAGTGACTCATGTGATGGTCTTGCCTCAGTCCTCTTTATCTGTTCACTTGAGACCATCGTAAGGGTTCTTCCATCAGGCTGGCTAAAGTGGGGATTAAGTAGGGCATTTCTTCCTGTCAATATATAATCATTGAGCTCAGCTAGGATGACATAGATCTGTTTCCTCTTTGAGTGAGTGATTGTGCTAGTCTATCAAAGGCTGTGATGAACCAAACCACTGATTTATGCCCCCACTTCTGTCACTGTTGTTGTTCTTTTCTCTGCGTGTTGATATCGAGGGAGTTGCAGTGGAACAGAGGCATGCTGTCTCGTTTAATAATCAGTGACAATAAACTGCAATTGAATAAGCTCACTGAATTCCCAAGCTGGGATGGTGGGGGGGTGACACATTGGGGTGCTTGGATATGACCCAGTTTACATGTATCTGAATGAACATGACAGAAATATTTTAAATCAGACACACTGATTGTGCTTACAAAACTTGATGTTAACAAGTACAAGTATAGTTCCAAACCTGAATTACTTTATTTTGAAAGATGTTTCAGCTGGATACAAAATGTTGTTTTGGACCCCACTGGCTTTCTACCGGTTTGGAATGACATGAGGATGAGTAAATGACTACTGTACAATGAGCATGCTAAATAAATTACTTTTAAAAGGGAGGAGAAGAGACACTTCTGTTTATTGTTGATAGTTGTCTACAGTTTTTGTATTTGAACCTAGAAATCTTAAACAAGCAAAGAGTGTGAGCGAGAAAAAGAAATATGCTCATGAACCAACTAGGTTCCTTTGAACTGATGGAGACAGCGGCTAATGGGTTAATTTAATTCCACTAGGCTGCACACTCAGTCTTTTTGCTAACAATTAGCCGGGAATGGAGTTGTTAATTTTTAATGATGAGCAAGGTAAAGGGAGAAAACAGGGGAAAAACCTTCTGCACTTAACAGAGCTACCGCCAGTGGCACTTGCTGTGTGCTTTACAGTATGTACACAAAATATTACAACTGTTATCTATCTATCTATCTATCTATCTATCTATCTATCTATCTATCTATCTATCTATCTATCTATCTATCTATCTATCTATCTATCCAGCTATCTATCACTTGCTGCCTATGTTAATGGTCTCTATCTCTGCAGTATCTGTCTCTCTCATAAACTCAAAATTGTTGATTTGTATAACATCCACAATGATGCTCAAGTCCCTTCACTCACTCACACATTAAATTGCTGTTATTGTAGATACTGAATCAGCACTACAGAGACCATTAAGAAGGAAGGCATTGACAGAAGCAGAGGGGCAGACAGGAACGTAGGTCTCTAGTTTCTCCGTCCTCACTGTTTATTTCACCACCCGTGTTTTTTCCATTCTACTGTTTATTTTCTTGTGTAACACATTAAAAGATCAGATACCTGGAAATATGAGGAAGAAAGTACAGCAATTATAGTTACATTAGAGTAATCAAACACTCGGCACACACAGCACAACGGTTTATATTTGTGCAAGGATTATAATGCAAATATAATGCAAATTCAAATGTGTGTGTGTGCTGTGGGAGATATGATAATCTATAAAATAAGGGCATGAAATCATTTAAGAAAACTTGGAAATGTCATGTAATTTCCCTTAATTCTTTTTGAAAGCTGTATTTTAACAGGTTTCTTTACTTCATCAAAATGCTTTTTCATTTTCAGCCAACTGCATTCAGAAAAACCTTGTGGACAGAATGCAGTTGTTATTTATTTTTTTTATTTTTTTAATTGCTAACTTAAGACTAATTTAGGAATAATTTTTTACTGTAATGTAAAAGTGGACCATGTAACATACTGCAGTTAATTCTAAACAGCTGTCATTGTTGTTTTGAAGAATTATACATGATAAATCATTGTTTATAATGCTTCCTGTTGTTATGTTTTTAGGGTATTGTTTTATAAGTAACAAAGTGTGTTTGCTGGGTGACAACCTTTGCAAATGTTATGGAAGAATGAGATGGTTTGGGACATGAATTGTCTTGCATATGAACCTTTACTGCTGTGTCAAGCTGTAAGCTGTTAAAAAAAAAACTGTGTTGAGTTTTGAAAAAGTACAAATTTAAAGTAGTGAGAAATGTGTCCGAGTAAATGTAAAAACTGTAATTTTCATGATGATAAACTCATAGGCTTAAATATAAAATAAAATTTCCACCTCTGAGTAAAAAAAAAAAGTTAAGTGTGACTATTTAGTGTATTTTTATTCTTGTAATTGTAAGTTTGTTTTTCACAAGGTATAAATAACAACAGCTAAAATGAAAATGACTGAGATTCCAACCACTTAACCCAAAGTTATTCCAAGGAGGAGCATCCGTTAAATAAGTCTACCTCTGTGTTATCTTTAGTAGTGTGTCCTTTCCCACACAACTAGTCAAGTATGTGCACATGCATTGAGCAGTACTATTCAGCTTAAGCAGTAAACAAACTTTATTGTTTTGTCTAAATAATTAATGCCACTAAGACTTTATCTTGGCCAGCACAAATATCTGTTGAAGAAGATGCTGACAACTTATTGAACAATCTGTAGCTCAAACAATACAACAGACATTTAACAAAAATGTGTATAACGGTGTGAATTCACTCACTTTCTCCTATACACACACAGGTTAGGCCCGTGTCGATCAGAGGCTGTTGAAGTGTTTACAGACAGACAGGGCAGATGAATAAGTGATGCCGTTGATGTATAATAAATGGCACTGCTTCGTTACACATTCTCACAATCAGGAGGGCATTCCAGAGGGCATTCGGGGATGGACGCCGTGAGCTCCAGCATGCTAACATCATCAACATGCGCCTAACAAGCATTCTGCTTAAATGTGAGCAGCTGGGCTGAGAAACCTTGTTGTTGTGTCCCACACTGGAATTTGGAGTACTGATAGTATTGTGTCTAAAGGAGATGACCGTGTAAATATACTGTCGATACAACAAATATGCTGCTAAGGTGAAGGTGCAGGGAAGGTGAAGAATGTGTACTTACAGTGTACTCTCCCAAGAATGTACTGGGTAGTAGGGTAAGGTAGCTACATGGGTTAAGGTTAGGTTCAGGGTTAGTACCTAGTTATTACCCAGTTATTGTAATAGCTATAATAAGTAAAAAGCATGAACACATGGAACAGGATTGTAAAATAAAGTTTTATTATGGCTATTGAGCACATTATATAAAAAAAATGCATTTTTGTCAAATTCTCTAGTTAAAATATATCTAAAATCATTGAAACAAGATGCATGTACTTGGGAAGCATCACTGCGTAAGATATCAACACTTGTTTTCTGGGGATTTATCTTTTTCCCACTTGTTTTAAGCATAAACAATTTAAATCCATGTGAACAAATCTTCCAGTACTGGAAGACAAAATACACATATATTCAAAAAACTGTACAGTCTATGAAAACAAGCCTTTATATATTATGCAGTGTTGATCTTCAAGAAAATTTATTTTGTTTCAAGGATTTTTAGATATTTTAACTGGAAAATTATACAAAACTCCACTGAATAGGATACAGTATAATTGTTGAAATAGGATTTGTTGTATATTAAAACTACTATTAATATCATTATGTATTTTGTTTCCTTGTGTGCGTGTGTGTGTGTGTGTGTGTGTGTGTGTGTGTGTGTGTTTGTTTATCTTGCTAGCATTCATGAAATGTTTCTCTCTCTTTGTCAATTAGTAATTAATGTCCTCTCTTCAGGGCGTTTGTGTTGTGGAATGCTTTTCATTCTGTTGGTCATTCTGTTGCTCTTCTGTCTTTAATCTGTCCACCTCCTGCTCTCATCCTTTCCTAATCCTCTTCGCTGGAAGTAAAGAGGAAACTGATATTCTCGTCCCATCTGTCAGTAGTTTGAAACTTCTCTAAAGCCTGGGCACCGTCCCAGAGTCTAAGAACCAAAACAAGTCCACAAATAAATGTGCATCACGCCAGCTCAACGGCTGCGTGTGTCTGTGTTTGCTGAGGAAAATGAATTGAACTTCAAAGTATGGATTTGCATGGAGATGGAAATGTAATTTGAAGCAAACATTTGTGTGGCAGGTCAAATAAATGTTAAATTTGGTAATTTCTTTCTTTCTTAGGAGAACTACAACCGGGGTGTATTAGCGTGCATCTGAATGACGTGAGCTGTGTTATCTGGGGTGAGGTTCATCTAAAGCTTCATAAAAGAATTTCATGGGAGCTGAAATTGTTGCATCAAACCTGTTTTATCAGTGGGCACCAGTGATGTGATTTTTGTGGTACGTAATCTCTCTCTGAAAGCATTTTTACCTTCTTTTGTAGAGATGTGCAGAATGTTTAAATGCTGTTGGATGTTCAAGGCTTTGTGGATTTAATAGAAAATTTTTGAGAGGAAATCCTAATGTGGTATCTAGTAGCACAGCTGGACACAGACCTCAAATGGCTGAGCCAAACGGAGTGAGTGCTGTAAGAGGGTGAGATGATCAAAAAAGCCGCCCTGAGGGGAATTGGAGGACAGGGTCTGACTGTAACTATCTCTATTAGTTTTATTGGCTTGCCCCTCTAGTAAACACCTCCTCCACTCCCCCCAGGCCTGCCATATGATGAGCGTCCAGGGGGCCTCTACCCCCAGGGCCGTCCCTATAGGGTCACATGGGGCCCTGTCAGCTGGGAAGCCTGCCACCAGTTGCCTGGCCAAAGTGATGAAGCATGGACCATGTCGGGATGGTTTCTCTCCCCATCTAATTAGATGCTTAACCTAGTCATTAAACTACTGTTGAGCTGACACAGAACAAAGTGTGTTGTGTGTAGCTGTGTTCTGGGTCTCCTCTGAAAGGAACCTGTGTGAGAGGGCCGCAAAGGGTCAGCTGTGAAACTAGGAGTTTTTTTTTTTTTGCAAGTCTTGTTTCTTTGACCCCTGGCTCGCACTTCTCAGCAGTGAGAACGGAGATACAATAGGACCCATGGGCCGTTGTGACCAGCTACAAAACTGCCACTGCAGGAGTCCGAGTGAAGCTGTTGTTCTGGCTCAGAGTTGCGTTCACAGGGCTAAAGACCTCAGCCAGCTTTTATGGAGTCATTGCAGTCTGTCTAATTTGCTTTGTATTACTGCTTGGTCCAAAGCAAACTGAATTGTTCTTCTTGATATTATCAGTATGTTTAATGAATACATTATTTTATGTTTGAGTAGATGCATATAAAATCGCTAACCCTAATGATTCTTAAATGTTATATTTTTATCTGCAAGTGTAGGGTCATATATACTTCTCTTGAAAGTTTGCAAGAGAGCCATCACAGGTGAACAGCTTTAATATTCAGTGTCAGTAATTGCCATTACAGGGTGCATTATATAAAGTTTTAGCCATAGTACTTACCATTTAAATTTACTTACAAATTGAAACAGATTGGTATAAATAAATATGTGTGTGAGGGTTGGGGGGTATTTTTGAACTTTTTCACTAATCTCTGTGTTGTACGACATAGACTCACGTTTCTCTTTCATTTACATCATAGATTGTATTCAATAACTCCCAAAGTTTAATGAGGCTCAGAGCTCCTTTAGTCTTTCTTGATCACTAACCCTTGAGTTGATCCACAGTATTTTCCTTTTCTATTCAAATTTCTTATTTAACTTGCCTCAGGCAGCTGGTTTCAAACACTGGACGAAACAGAAAGAGCTCCACAATTAGAGAGAATGGCAAATTGACAAAAAAAGATATAAATTGGATGAGCGCAGAAATGCCTTCGCTGACATCTGTCTGAAAATGTGCGTGTTGAATGAGCAGCTGTTGCAGATGCATGAGAACTTTGAAGCCTGACAGTAAATGAAGTGAGTCATCTCCCTTTTCCTGCTGTTCTCTGGCACTTTCTTTCTCTGTCACTCTTTGTGTGGGCAAACGGACAGTGTGCAAAGTTACACCCTCTGTCTTGCTACGCGTGGCTTGTAGCATTGTCTTGGTTTTTCTTTTGTAAGGTATAGGCAAATCAATGACTGAAGCGTTGGTGGGCAATTTGAACTGCACTTTTCAAGGACTTGCCCTCTGTCTGCTGGCTTGTGAATTCAGTCACATGCATTGTTTCACAATTGTTGAGCCCTTAGGGTGAGTTACAGTAACTGTCGGTCAACAGAAACGTTACTTTGGAGGACAAGACCGTATGATTCATGTGTCTCTTTAAGATGCTCATTTTCTAAGGAATATCCTTTCATTGTCTTTCAAATGTCAGAGAATTAAAAAATTTAAATAAACAAGAATAAATAAAAATAATGACATTTTTAATAGCATTTTTCCTTCTTCAGTGTCACATGATTTTTCCGAAATCATTATAATATGCTTAATACATTAAAAAAACTTTGTTATTCCAAAGTTTTGACCTATTATGGATGTTCAGTATATGTATATAATATAATATGGTATGTATTACTTAATATAGATTAACAAATGATGAAAAAAAGAATGTTCTAATATTATATCATAATATACAAAATTTATTAACAATGTTAATGAATTTATCCTTTTTGTAAAGTAACTGAAAATGCTTTCTTTCCTAATTTAATACAAAATGTTTATTATCAACTTAAATCATAGTTATTCATTTCATAATTCAGCAGTATTTGGTTTATCTCCTTTGTTGTGTATTTGATTAGTGACCTAGAAATCTAAATCGGAAAAATATTTTTCATTTTATGTCAGAATTCTGAAATTGTGTTTTTCCTCTTCATACATGAATATCACAGATTGTTTCATCCCCATTCCCAAATGCCCAGTGCTGTTCCCAGATTCGTTTAAATGCATCAAACTGTGGTACCCTACGGTCCATATCCGAAAGTGATTATTCATGTTTTTTCGAGATTCAGTCAGTCTTTGATAGTAAGAAAGACTGGCACTGGTCCTAAACTGTGGTTAGTAATAAAGCATGCTGATTAATGGTGGTATTTTATTCAAATCCACTCATGCAGGTTTATTGAAGCTTGTGTCAATAAGTACTTGTGCATCTAGATTATTTGTGACCGCTATCGACTGGCCATGTGTAATTTGTCCACCTTGATTCCAGTTTGTGCTTAGTCCTGACATAAGAAAAACATCTAGAAACCTTCCCCCAAGTGCCACAGCATTCCCCATCGTCACTGGGAAAAGGAGAGACATCTCCAGAGCTTTGTCGCCACGTGCCCTCGGTAAGAAATCCGTCAAGGAACAGCTTTCATGGGAGTTGCACCTTTGCCGGATCAATAAATCTGTGGAGCACTTCCCAAGATGGATGACACAGTCCCCTCTTGTTAGCGATACTCCGTCATCCAGCCGTGATCTGGAATTACCTGGATCACAGAGCAAGATCCTTAGGGACCCTGATCAGACTCCATCACATAGCAGTCGTTTAAGGCTTTTAATGAATGTTAGTGTTGACAATGATAGATCTAAACAACTCTGATTTAAGCAATGTACTGTATGATTTGCACATGGTGGACTGGAAATAGTGAGGGCATATTTGGAACATTGCAGGTTGATGGGTCTTAAATGAATTCATGATTAAATGCCTGTCAAATTACTCTGAACATTGTCTTTAATAATCACGTCATAGATGAAACCTCGCACATTCATTTAGCTGCGAAATACAGTGGCCCTAAAAATTGGACACTGAAAATGTTTGAATGCCACTGCATTACAATAGATATAAAATAGAGTTTGTCTTCAGTTTAACTTCAGTTAAACCTTAACAAATGTGTTCTATGGTACTGTACTTAATGCCACTTGGTTGATATTTTGGAAAGGCATTCATACATTTATATTAACATGGATAAGGTTTCCAAATTATTTTATTTTATTTTATTTTATTAAAAAGTTATTAAATAATAACAAAAAATATTTTATTCATATATAAAAAAATAAGAAAATAAAATTAAAAATTATTGATTTCTAGTAAAGCTGAAAGAAAATGTTGAGTTGTGCGGGTATATATCATGTTTGTTCAAAGCATCATGCTGTGCATTGTATGAAAATGAGCATGAATTTTGTATTGTTTTGAGTTTTGTTTTAGTTTTATTTGTTGTATATTTTATTCATAAAAAAAAATAAGATACACAATATCAAAAATAAAATAAAACTGAATGATTTCTAGTATAGCTAAAAGAAAGCATATGTGCAGGTATACATAGAAACATCATGTTTGTGTAAAGCATCATGCATGAACAAGACTTTGCATTCAGTGTGGCTCCTTACTTTTAACAAAGGCCTAATAATAGACGAGTGACAGATTTTAAATGGGAGTTGTAATCTCATTGTTGTGCCTCACTGGAAAAGAAAATAACATGCCACATTTTCATTGTCATTTCCACCACAGCAGGTGTGGAATATAGACTGAGCTCAGGATGGCATGTTTAGGCCCTGAAGCCAGTCAATCCCTATAAGTGCAACAACAGCATGAGAGCTGCTGGTTAATATGGTCATGTCAACTCAAGTGGGACAATTCCAGTAACCCAAATTGATAAAAAATTGAGATTAACCCTGCAGAGCAACAAAAAGAGGAACTGCAACCACAAACCAGTGATTCCCCAGAACACCCTGACAGTTCAATAGGAGTCCTCATGCAAATTTGTTGGCCACTAACGGTTTTTGGGTTATAATTTGTTTTGTCATAGTTTGTTGAGGTGTAGCGTATCTGATGTTTGAATTTTCAATTGTGCAAGGTGCAACTCAAAACTAACTACACTGAACACATTTATGAATGGGGGTTTTAATCAAATGTAGTTTTTAATTTTGGGAGGTATAGTCATATACATATATAGGACTGGAAATACATGGTCTGTTTTATAAAGCATTATTCAAGCAAGCTTATGAAATCAAAGCATATTGTTTTTTTTTTTCCAAAACTAATTTTCTTGCATAGAAAACACCTGTGTTTAAAAACCACAAAGCACTTTCTGGAGAAATCAGTTTGAACTTTTTTCTTCCATAGAAACGATGAGATTGGGAGCCACCCATCGACACGGTTCATTTATTGATCAACTGATGGTTAAGTAATGACACATAATGAGGGATTGATGGAGAGCCCCACTAAGTGTGTGTACAAAAGGAACAAAACGGGGTTAAGCACACAACTCACGGGAGGCTGATGACTTCAATGAACGCTATACACACTAGTAAGGAGTGAAGATCAGTTTGGGGCTAATAAAACATATGTTGAGCTGCTGTCTGTCAGCTTTGTGTGGTTATCTGACACACCTTTTATTCATGCCTGTCCTTCTCTTTGCCAGCAACTGTTCTATCTCCACCCAAACTGTCCATTATCGGCGTCAACCGTCTGTTTTGGTGTATTGGTAAAAAAAAAAAAAAAAAAAAACCTTACTTGTTTGAAAATTATTTTGGTCTCTAATGGCTGTCCTTATAATTAAATAACACTTTGTATTAAAATATAGTAATCAAATTCAAATGGTTGTTTTCTTTTGTCTAAAGTGTGTGTGATGTATCAGTAACCAGATGAATGACAGACTAATACAACACAATGTCAAGTTGTCATTAGTTAGAATTCTGTTTTAAGGCAAAACACGACAGGCAAAATCATTGTTTCTTCATGCACAGATCAGTTTTGACATTTTGGGTGGTTGGCATTTAATAACATGTTGTTTCAGACTAGTGTAAAGGAAAGTACACTTTTAAGCATTTATTTTATCACACTTTTTCATTTTGTGTCTGTAGATTTCATTTAGCATACAAAGTTTTAAAAGGCTGTTTTCTCAGAATAAGTTAGCACTTAAATGCACAAATTTTACAGTGTTATTTCCATATATTGTGAGGGTTTTTTCATATATTATTTGCCTTATTTTATACAATATGACTTATTCTTATTCTTTTTTCCCCTGGCTGTATTTTTTGATTTATGGAATGCTAAAAAGAGAATATTAAAATCCCCTCTGTTAAATCAAATGTCAACAAAATTAAACAAGAATTTTGAAACTGGCTTCATCCAGTGTTCAAATTTCTGTTCTAGAAATGCATGCAAACTAGTGCATATTTAATTCGATAATTCCTTGTTTGCATATTTAACATAATATTTCAGAAAACTTCTTTGCAGTGTCTGCGATTTTTATTATAATCAATCATTTGGGGAAGTATGGTGATATAAATTTATGGAATCTTTTCACCCTACTCACCTGGGGTTTCTTGCCTTAATTGCACTCATGTTTAACAATAAAATAAATAGTAAAAGAAACAATAAATAATGACTGATAGCCCTGCCCTGTCATAGATTAATGCTTCTAACATTGATAAAAAAAAAAAAAAAAATCACCTTTAAGAAATAAACTAACTCTTTGACAAAAAAGACCATACAGCTTCACAGAGCATTTTAGTGTAAATCAAAGAGAAAATTATCTAGTGCACTGAAAAACATAAGTATAATAAAGGTCACATTTGGCCTTCTAATAAGACCTGAGACTCCTGGACCTGTGTGTCTGTTACTCGTGAGGCTTCTCGCAGTGAGAGAGAGGTGGAAATGATTCACTCTGCTGTGTATGCAATATTTAAGGCCCTTAGCCTGGGTCCCATTAATGGAGCCCTTTCGCTGCTGTTTTCTGCCTCTCACAAAATCATAAAAAAAAAATCTCTCACACTAACATAAATTAAAATCACATCTCCACAATACAGGAATCATCAGCATCTTCAACAACCTCTTTGTTGAGGCAGAAAATGATTTTTAGTGTTAATTATAGTGAAACCACTCTGCTGAATGTGTATCATATGGATTATCCATTCATTCCCTTTTCGCCTGTATAAAAAGCAGTAAAGGACTTAGGGCAAAATACTATTTCAATATATAAGTGTAGAGGGGTACTATTAGGCTGGTTTTAAGTCTTAGTTGCTACTTATACGATTCCTGCGGGATGGAGGTGTGTCAGTGAGAAAAAGTGTCGGATGCAATGGACACAGCCAAAGATTATAGATATGCAGCATCTGTATGGACAGTGTGCAATATCAAACAGCATAACGGACTGATTTTGTACAGCTATCTGGAAGCGGATGACACCGGAAGCCTTGCACATTCAAGTTACAAATGGTTGCTCCCACTCTTACATTAAAAATAAGTTGGAAAATATTGTGGGTTAAAACTAAACTTTGCACTGAACCTTTAAGAAGAAGGAATATTTCAGGTTCAATAGACGTTAAGCTCAACTGACAGCACTTATTGCATAATGCTAATGAATCTGGGTTACAATGAGACAATGAATATACATAAATGATAAAATACAGTTTCATTAGTATAGCCAAAAGATGTATACAATATAACATTGTTTCAGTGTTGAAAAATTACCTATTAAAGCCTTCTCTTTGCAAGTTTGCTGCGATGAAAATCATAAACAGCAGCTCAAATAGGCTAATACACAAGTTACAACAGAACAATTAATGCAAGTGCTTTTATAAAATTGCAAGTTTCTAATTTCAGCATTTAAACCCACCAAAAACTGTCTCTGTTTACAGTACCTCGATTGTAAGTGCTTCATCGCAACACCATCATGACATTTTTTGTGAAGAAAACAATGCATGAGGCAATTTTTTTTTTCTTTTTTTGTGGTAATCAACATTATTCCACAAATGCAATTGATTGAGTTTAACGTCTATTGAACCTGAACTAGATTTTTCAAAGTTAGTGTTACTACGAGTGTGGCACAGCTCGAGCCCCATCTAGTGATATCCAAGCACTATGTATGGAAATTCATGCGTGCGTTTGTGTGGCAGCATGTCAAGCTCACGCAGCGATTCATTTTTGATGATGCTCAGTTAGTCAACTCACTCTAGTGTCACTGTTTTGACAGGCTGTTGTGTGTGATGTGACAAGCTATGTTGGCCTCTATTTTCAATTCACCAGCATCGGCATGACAAATTCACTACAGCACGTGTTGATCCACTCCTTCCCAATCAAGCCTTTCGATATCACAGTCCTGGGCCGCTGAGAATAATGACATGGCAGGAGATCATTAGGCCTGGGTTGATGGACAGGCCATGTGATTTTCTACCTCCAAAGTCCACAAGGCAGTGACCCCAGCACCCAACCTTGATCTCGGGGCTTTGGCCCCTTTCTTTTGAGACTGCCGAACAAGTGGCTCCTGGTGTTGTGGAAGAGTGAGACTTAAATATTTAATCTTTCCCTTTTTTCGTCCTCCCTCTGCCCTCCCCTCATATAATCCTGCGGTTCCAATGCCCTGCAGCTGTGAGTGACAGAAAGGCACATGGTGCCCTATGAAAAATGTATCTTCAGAAGCTGACACTGTATGGGAATTTTACTACAGGGACAAGGCTTGATCTTGCGATGAAATAAATATGTTTCCTCGGCTTTGTGCCGTAGCAGGCTTCGCGGGATGCCGGCACAGGTGTCGAGTCAAACTTATGTAACATCAGATACCTGCTGTGCTGGAACAAAGAAGCACTTCATCTCCATCTGTGTCTGCAGCCATATTTAAGACAAACTGTTGTTTTGAAGCATTCGATCAGAGGCTGGGAAGTTTTCAAACTCAATTCAGTGCTTCGGGATGCGCAGATGCCGCTGTCTAGAGCCGACAGAGCTGTAAGGTCTATCATGAAAGGGAGAATATCTTAATAAAGGTTTTCCAAAAGAATACTTTTTTCTTGTCTATTTAACGCTCCTGGTCTGCTGAGATTGACTTTCTCATTTATGTTTGGCACTACAGGGACCACAATGAATGAAGTGTTAAAGTAATGATAGTAATTTCCTAATTAACCCCTTTTTTCTTTCAAATTCTTGTAATATGCTCCTCTGACCTTTTCAAAAGCCATGTGACTGTGAAATAAAGTTAGCAGAGAACTTTTCTGAAATGTGTCTGTTATACACACTTTGTTTTAGGATGTCCTTGTTACAGTGTAATTATATATTTATGTACTGAGTAATATTAATTAACTACGTACTTATATTATGGTTAGGGTTAGGGTTAGGATTTGTCTTAGGGTTACTTGCTTGTAATTATGCATAATTCATTGTTATTATAATAGTAAGTACATGTAATGCATTACCATACATTCTACTAACGTTGTGTGTGTTGAAAATGAATTGTATTTAATCCTTTTTTTATTAGCAACGCCTTTGAGAATCCAAACAGATTTACTGTGTGATCTACATTGTGGGTGTGTGATATGTAAAGTTTAAATTTGATCATGACCTTAAAATTAGAAACAGTTGTAAAGTATTTATTTTGAAAATATAAAAGGAGGTTTGGGGATTCACAGACCCTAAAAGCCCTGACACATTAAGCTGTGGTGCTCTCTCAGACTGCACAAGTTTGAATCCAGCTCTGAGCATTTATCATTTTAGTTCCTCTTCTTTGTTCCATTTTTTTTCTCCTCACTACTTTATCAATGACAGATATGCCGAAAAAATGTAAGTGGCGTCGAAGTCTGAGACCACAGTGAAAATCTAGGATTTAAAAATGTATGTAAAATCTAATAGTGTTTCAAGACTTTGAAAACTGTAGAAAAATATTTATAGGTCACTAATTAAACATGAAATAAAAAGTTAATTTAGTAATTAAAAGTTAATTGCACAGCTCTTTGGATCGTTCTTAAATCATACTGGAGAGTGTTATCATCAGGTTTTACACAAACTTGCCCACTTAAGCTAACCGAATACTAAGGTATTCTGAAATTAAGCCTATTTTATTTTTTAAGCACACATTTTACTCAGCATCATACGCTGCTAAAACGATGACTTGTATAACATCAAATTTGTATTAAATTATAAAGAAATATTAGACAGACAGTAGCACGTGCAACAAAATAAACTCAGGCGCGCACCTGTTTGTGTGCTGTGAGCTGCAGAGGTCTGTGAGTGTCTCAGAGGTGCTCTAAAGAGAGGGGTGGAGGAAGATGGAGAATGAAGGAGTGCTCTAATGGATTTGTGCTAATGGTGCCCGAGCGATTAGAGCAGGAAAGACTCTGGACTTCCAGCCCTTGTGAACCCTCCCTGACTCTGTGCCATGCAGCTAGAGTGAATTACAGTGCATGCTCACATTTGCCTTTGCCTATTTTAAACATACACAAGTTTTTTTTTAAACATAGCCTATTAGTTTTATTATCTTGCACACATGTGAAGAGAAGTGTGGTAGTGCCTAATTGAATGTAGGCTAGATCTTTTAATAAAGCACACACAGTTCAAATGCACAGAAATTCATATGACACAAATTTTGTAGGCCTACCTAACAATTATGGCATGGCAAGGCAAAGCGGTAGTGTGACGCATTATGTGTTTGTTTATATGCATGTGTGTGTGTGTTTGTTGGTGGTGGTGGGGGGGGTCTTCATTAAGCAGCTTGGCATAATGTTGACAATCTGTAATGTGATGCAGAGTATCTCAGTGGGACTGCTTGAGTGATCTTAATGAAGAGAACATCAGGTGCTAATTAGCCCACATTAAATGTCACTAATATAAAAATGGCTGTTTGCCAAGTGCTTTTTTTGACAAACAAGAGGCTACTTTCTGCTGTTGGGCTAGTCACTGAATTCTGGTCAACTACTGCCACCTGGAGACGTTATGCTGGTAATGCAACAAAAGGGCAGTCGGTTGAATCTAAAATACCTGAAGAGTTCAGTGAGGTCAGAAAAGGTCAGTAAGTTTATTCATCAAGGACACATTCAATTAATGAAAAGTGATAGAAAAGACATTTGTAATGTTACAAAATATTTCCATCTGAAATAACAGTTGTTCTTTTGAACTTTCTATATCCATCAAAATATTCCTGAAAAAAATGTGTCACAGTTTACACAAAAATATTGAAGCACAACAGTTGATAATAATAATAATAATAATAATAATAATAATAATAATAATAATAAATGTTTCTTGAGCACCAAATTAGCAAATTAGAATGATTTCTGAAGAGTCATGTGACAGTGAAGTCAAGAGAAATGGCTGAATGCATAAATTACTCTATTTTAAAAAATATATATATATTAAAATAGAAAACACTTATTACAAATTATAATATATCACAATATTACAGTTTTACTGTATTTTTTATCAAGTGAATGCAGTCTTAATGAGCATAAGAGACTTGAACATATTATGAACAGACATTAATTAACCATGAATAATAATATATTTATTCCATATATATTTAGATGAATAGATCCTGAAAAAAAATTAATCGTTACACAATAAATTAACTTATGTTAATAAATTAAACCTTAAATTGAAAAATTAAATAAAAAAAATTAAGTCTGTGCATAAATCTGTGAATTTTTACATTTTCAGAAGAAAATCCAGTCTGTGTTTGCTTCTAGCATACATGAAGCCACATGGACCCTTTTCAGATGTCCAGGTTGTAAACTATAGCAGAGTGTACTTAATTAGCAAATATAATTTCTCCATTTGCTCCAACAGCAA
Source organism: Cyprinus carpio (assembly GCF_018340385.1). Classification (NCBI taxonomy): domain Eukaryota; kingdom Metazoa; phylum Chordata; class Actinopteri; order Cypriniformes; family Cyprinidae; genus Cyprinus; species Cyprinus carpio. Next base: position 16,288,421 of record NC_056617.1, on the reverse strand, counting down.
AAGAAAACCCCACTATTGCATCCCCAAAACTTTGGAAAAAGGACGAACATGCAACATTTTCAGTCGCTCCTTTAAAATCTCTAACGAATGAATGAGGGTATTGTGGAAATTCGTCATCATAAAATCACAGTCTGTAAAAGGGTCCATTAGAGTGTTGTTGGTGTTTACTAAGGTGTTAAGCATATTGCTATATGGTTGCTTATGGTTTTCTGGTGGTTGCGAAGTGGTTGCTCACCATTATAAGTCAAAAGAGCTCACAACAAAGTCTCCATGTTATTATGGTCACCATGTTGCCCATCTTCAGTGTAAATTTATGGAACTTTTGTTGCACAAGAGGTTTGTTCAAAAATATGACCAATCATATTTTAACCACTTTTTAATTGTTCAGTTATTGGTCGATTTCTGTTGTATTTATTATGGCGTTCTTGTGTTAAATATTATAATATTACTGTAAATCATTCTTATTGATTCTTATTGAGCCATGTTTGTCTTGCTCTTAATTTTTCAGTCTAAGGTGTAAAAACAAAATCCCTTCTTTTTCCACAGACATTGATATTGGGCTTCCTCATCTGTCCAAACCCCCTGCTCTTTTGGGATTGAATATGGAGAGGGGAAGGGCGAAAGGTGTCCAGAGCGGGAGGAGGTAGGTCATTGGATCTTTAGATAATCAGTGTGGGCTAATGACCCCTCCAGAGAGAATGTGTCTAATCCATTGATCCTTAGGGAGCACTTCTCCCTACCCCCTCATTTCTCAGACAACACTGTTGAATACTGAATCCAAAGTACTGTGCTCATGTGTGTTTCCTAGTGTGCATTTAAAATCTATCACCGTGTCTACACTGCAACAGAGCGACGTGATAATGCTAAAGTCCGCACATTATCAATGAAACTGTGTACATTGCGAGCGATGTGAAAAAAGTGAGCAATTATAATCAACTTCAGTTGTTAGGATATTTTAAAAAGACAAATCGCCGCCTTAGTCCAACTGAAAGTGAACCTTTATATTGCATGTCAAGGCACTTACTGACAGACAGAACCCAATTTAAGCACAGAACAGAACCCATGTGTAACTATAAATGACATAAATTTGGTTTATATCAGATTTACTGAATAGAAAATATTAGTGTCTGTCACTGTCACTTAAAGTCACATAAAAGCATAAACTGTGGGTAATTCAGAATCATAGTCACTTTATTCACAATATACTGCACATTTACAGGTATTTTTCTTAGTGTTTGGTACATGACACATTCAGTACACACATCTAAGATACACAACACAAATGCACAAAAATTGCACCTGATATACAAGTATGCATCTAAATAAATAAAGTGAAGTCTCTGCCTGTATAATAGGACAGCTCTTGGCCAGAATAAGATACAAAGTGGACCAGACTTGATGCCAATATTCAAAAGTCTGGCTATCCAAGAGTAATAGCCATTTTATAGATTGCACATATAGATTACTTGTTCATCACTTCAGACTGACGGCATGGTTTCACACTAAGACATATTGAAAGAGACAGTAGATTTCTCTAAATTAGCTGACTAACACACTGGAACACTAGCTAATCAATATTCAAGTGATCATCAACAGCATGTTGTTCGGAAAACTTAACCTGGAGGCCGAAGTAGTACATTTTTCTTCATGCTTTTAAAATATGTTTATCTTATCAATCTCTCTGTCTGTCTTTACATTCATCATTGCTCTTTGTCTAGATGATAGATCCAATGCTGGGTCAAAGTCCCTTCTCCGGGCTTCCTTATTCATACATTCAGTCATTTATTACACTGCAGGATATCAATTCTTCCTCATAGAGAAAAAAAATTACAACAGTTGTAATTTTCCGGTAATTGTGAGTTAGGTTTTGTCATTATTAAACCACTATCTTTCGTCATGTGAAATGGCGTGCGTGTGTGTGTGTGTGTGTGTGTGTGTGTGTGTGTGTGTGTGTGTGTGTGTGTGTGTGCGTGTGCGAAGTTATTGAGGAAGTGAATGGTTTCCTGTGATGATGTGAACATCTGTACGTCATTTGATCATGACTGTGACATTTTATCTGACTGAGTCATGCAAGACTTAGTGTAGTTAGTGTTTAAAGTCTGTCTTCTGAGGAATTCCAGCATGGCATTTGTCAAACAAAGTCGATATTTCAAGTTAGCTTTGGCACAGATCTTCATTTTGCATGTCAGTTGAATTGAAATAATGAAATGGATGTTTTGTTTCAACATACAGTATGAATGAGGCAACAAATATTAATGTGCAAATACCTGTACATTCTCTCTGCTGTACAGCAGAGGGTAGTGTTAGCCAGAAAGAACAATGCTTTGGGCACTGTTGAGTTTTCTTTTAAAACGTTCAGTTGAAGAAAAGAGCAGAGAAATGCTTGAATCTGAAATTTATATTGTATATAATAACCAGATCTAAATAGTTTGGCACATGATGTGATAATAATGGCTTACTACACACTCAAAAGAATGTACTGTACTTTCCCACTAGCACTACTCACTAACAAACTACATACTTTTAGGGATAAGTATGTCAGTTGACATGCAGCAAGAATGTCAATATTAGGCATAATTTATACATTTCTTTTAGGCTAGTTAGAAATATATATATAAATCATAACTGCATACTTTAAAAAATGTATTTAACACAATGCACACAATGCTCATATCAGCACTTCTTCTACCAAAACATTATCAAACAAAGGAAAGACATTATGTTTTTATTAATCAGAGTATTCACTGGTGTTATTTACTCTGTTTTTCCACTACGCAAGAGAAGACAAGCAGTCCGGGCGCTCATGTGTCTGAACACAATGAGAGAATTCATTCAGGACACTGAGTAAACAGTTTAAGTCACAATCCAGCACCTTTAAGCTTCTCTGCTGGTCAGACGAGTCAAATGTGCCTGTTCTTTAACAGTGTTTTTATCCTCATAGTTGACTTTGATAGACAGTGATGCACATTATCTGTTTGAGTTTGGTTGCTGATACAGTATATCTTGCTGATTTCTTAAATCGGGATTGAGATTTTTATAATCTACAATATTAATGTACATTAAAACACAACATTGATAAACAACACATTTAACTGTTGGTCTTGCCAGTTTTGCCAGGTCAGTTATTGTAATCAAACACTGACTTGGGCAGATTTATTGCAGGTTTTTGCAGGCCTTTGTGATTGTTAAATTCAGTCCTTTATCAGAGCGTAGGAGTCAATTTTATAGTTTTGGGCGTTATCAACTTTCACTAATATAAATGCTGTGCATTTTTGTACAATGAAACTGTTTCTCAAAACAGTTGTGTTGAAGGTGTGGCTGTAATTTTTTACTTGTTAGTGTGCTTTACATTGTGTACCTGAATAGATGCAGCATTTTTGTAGATGGGTACAACCCAAGGGTGTAGTAATCATGGACATGGAGTTCAGATTCAGTAGTTTTAACATACGAGGCCAGCTGATCCCACAGTTTGGATATTGAAATGTGCAATATTTAATGTTTACATTTGAGTCTTTTATTTAATTTTTAAATATATTTTTAGTAACACAATCCATTGCAATACATTTATTTTATATTATATACATTATAGAGATTTTTATATTATATAAATGTTTTTATATTATATAGAAGTATTTGTTATACTCAAAAATACAGAAAACTGTAGATAATGGATTGTAATTTGATAATTAAATATTTAGGAAATATCAGAGGTATTGAAAAGTTAACAGTAAACAGTAATCATGAATAAAACCATGAATCTTTAATTAGCATAAAATTATAAAATAAAAACTACTAAAACAATACAATTTTAGTAATAATAAATTTTATTAGATATTAGATGATAGATTAGATTATATTAGATTAGATTAGATTAGATTAGATTAGATTAGATTTAGATTAGATTAGATTAGATTAGATATTAGAAAAAAATCACAATGTCTCCATATATATTGCAAAAAGATGATTTCTATTTTTCAAAATATGAGTATATTCTGAGTATTCATAGTATTGTTTTTTTCTGTGTAATAATTTAAATAGTTCTAACAATACATCACATACTATGTAATTCACTTTGGCAAAAGCATATTCTATATTTTCACATAGTCCTAGTGCTTTAAAAAAAATCACACACATGTTACAATATATTACAATAATATATAATAAACATATTACAATTTTTTGTGGCTCAACTTGACAGATTTATAGCACAGATGTTTCAATGCAAATTTTGAAAAATATGTCATAGTTACAATTAAAAATAAAATAAATGTAGCCTTACACTGGAAAATAAAAGAAAAGAAAAGAAAAGAAAAGAAAAGAAAAGAAAAGAAAAGAAAAGAAAAGAAAAGAAAAGAAAAGAAAGAAAAAGAAAAGAAAAGAAAGGAAAGAAAAAAAGAAAAAAAAAAAAAGTTGCTTCCTTAAGTTTTTAAGTACAATCAGTTTGTGTAACATTTAAAAAAGTTGAAAATTGCTTGACGTTTTTTATGAGTTAAAGTAATGTAACAACACATGTTGTCATGACATATTGATCAATAATGACTGGCTAGTATTTTGTTATTTTATGAAAAAAAAAAAATTATATATATATATATATATATATATATATAGTGTGTGTGTGTGTGTGTGTGTGTGTGTGTGTGTGAAATATTTATATATATATATGTGTGTGTGTGTGTGTGTGTGTGTGTGTGTGTGTGTGTATGTATGTGTATGAGAGTGTCCACCCTGGGGAAAGGCCTGTGAAAGCACTGCGCTGTGAGAACAGGCATTATCTATGTGATTTCACATGACTGATGTAATACTCTGTTTGTGTGTCTGTGTCTAGTCCATCTACACCTGTCACTGATGGAGCTTATGGCATAAAAGTATCAGTGTAAGCGTTACATGCCTGGACAACACAGCGATAACCCAAAAGTGAGTGCATGTGTTTGTAGGTCAGCTTTGGTCTAAGTAATGTAAATTATAAATCTATAAATTGCTTGTAATGGCTTGGTTTAGATGTTAAATTTGTGTATAGCAAATATTAATATAAAATAATAAAAGAAAAAAGAAAAGTAAATAGTTTGAATTGGAGTTTTAGCTTACTTTATTGGCTATTGTGCACATAATCATTTTAGCAGTATACACAGAACAATGGTTCAGCACAGCGTTCAGCACAGCTCAGCTTTCTCTAAAGTCGACTCTATGATTTCCATGTTGGCTCTACGTCAACAGCAGACGTCAGTATAGCTGATGTTAATCTTGTCATCCCTTTGGCACAAAGACGCCTTAGTCTTCTTCACTGACAACTGCTGTCTCACAGGGAGGGTTACCAAACCAAAACACACCCTCAAATTTCATGCTAAGGACGTTATCATTGCCCAGATATGAATTCACCTTAGATCTTTGTGGTTAAACCCAAGGTGGACATGAACATATGAGAACTTATGCAAAGCACAGTGTACTAGACATCAACAACAAAAGAGAAGCCTTTTAAAATAAACATTACTATTATTATTTTTATGGAACTGCAATGTTCTTTTAACAAATTCACAATTTTCTACATTCTTTTTTCTGAGAAACCCTACGTTCACTAATGTTTTTTTTTTTTTTTTATGTACTATGATTTTGTATTTTTCATAACCAGAAACTATAATGTTCCCAAAACATTCTAGAAACCACAAAATTTTTAGCTAAGTGGTATTTCATTTTTACTTGACTTTCAGACAGAATCATTTTTTTCATCCTACAATTGAAAGTTGTTATCATGTTTGACTGATTATAGATTTTATGTCTTTGTAGATCTTAGATCTTTGTTTGTGTTCTTTTTGGATATTATACTGAAGATAAAATAATATTTAGGTGCCGTAAAGGCACACAGAAGGCACACAGAAGCTATTTTCATCATTTCATGTACAGTGTGATTATAGCATTAAACAAAACGTGCTGCATCAAAAATGAAGTAAAAATCAGTAATATTTTGAAATATTATTGTAATTTATAATAACGGTCTCCTATTTTAAAATATTGTATAATGAAATGTATTTCTCTGATGGCAAAGCAGAACTTTCATCAGCCATTCCTCCTGTCTTCAGTGTCACATGATCCTTCAGGAATCATTCTAATATACTGATCAGGGTTTTTTTTGTATTTGTTTAGTAATTTTTTTTTTTTTTTTTTTTTTTTTTTTTTTTTTTTTTTTTTTACAATTGCCCCAGTTACCCTAATGTGACTTTTTGTAGTAAATGTTCTATTATAAGCTTTGTCAGGCCACATCTTTCACAATATAAATAAGCTATATTTAGGCAATATAAATAGGCTGTATAAATAGACTACTTTTTTATATATATAAATTATGTATGTACTCTTTTTCTCATCTCAAAGAGTTATGCCTGCTTTGACTAACTATTAATTGTCGTGTAGTATTAAGTCTGTTGGCAAAAGGGAACCTGCTACTTGTACCAACACATCCAATGTGCTATATTATCCAACAATACTTCCCTAATATCAAAGTCTACACAATAACACAAGGCAGTATACACTGCTGTGGTTTCTTTGAACCCGAAGAGAAATATTTAACATTGTGTCCAAACAAGTCACAGCTAATTCCTACAGGAAAGTGTTCATATTCATACAGCAGGCGTAAATTGTCTTTAACTCTCTTGTCATGATCTGTTAGCACAGGATTATTTAAAACAGTCAGTTGCTAAGAAAATGAATACTTCTGTGGTAAGACCATGCAGCCAGATGCTCAAATCTACATTTTCATACACTGCATGATCAATGAGCATATAAAAAAGCTGAGAAGAAGGAAAAAGCAAAGATAAATCTATTCAGACGTATGCTTCATAAATGTCTATGACAATTTTAATTCATTCTGAGGACTTGCAATTGCACAATTTTGATTAGATGAAACAGCTAAATTCAGTGAAAATTGGGGCTTTAAGGTACAGTCACATTATCAGACAAAAAAGGTCCATTGTCTGCTGTCAAAAGTGTAGCAATAAACCATTGCTCACACAGAAGTCACTTTCAAATCAAGCAGCTTTCTGTTTCTGGCATATGTGTGGGACCAACAGGAAGCTGTTGCGAAATCTGTGTGGCAAAATCTTTCATCCTGGCATAAAATTCCTGATCGTGCTGATTCCTATTGAAATGACTGGTTTTCACCAGAAAATTTGAACAGCAAAAGTGATTGCACCTTTATTTGAGTTTTGGGCCTTGAAAAAGACATATTTTGTGTTTCGGTGCTAGTTGCCAGTATTCTCTAATAGTTTAACCAGAAAAGGCAGAAGTTTTCCCCATAATGTTTATTAGTACTGCTGGCTGTCGGTTTATGAATGAATGAAGAAAGACAGATTGATTCCAGCAGTCTTATACATTAATCACAGCCAAGATTTGGCGGCATAGGTGGTATCACCATTAACCATTCAGTTCATTCACCCTGAAATCCCACCAAATCCCAAAGGAGAAAAACGACACCTCTGGCACAAATCAAAAGCTAATTCAGACCCTTCTCATTTTCAGTTTGCCGTTGTGTCTCGCTCTGCCGTTAGAGCCTTTGTTTCACCGTGTTTTGTGTGGCACCTGTGGGAAAGCTGACCCCACAGATGCAGGCGCTGAAATAATTTATCACTTCTGGCACCTTGCGGCAACGTCACAATGACCCGAGGCTCTAAGTGAGGAAACAGCATCTCGCCACTCGTGCTGTGAGACAAAAGCACAGGTGAAATTCCAAACTAGTTACCGCTTAGTTGGCTGCGTTACCACGCATGCAGCTCCCCCAGGTCCTGTCGCTTAAGTAAACGCTGGTTGGCTGTCACACGTTGCCTGTGGCCTCGGTTTACCTCGGGCTTTGTACGTGTCATGTTTGTTCGGTTTTTCTGGTAGTGTGATGTTACCATATCAAGATGATGTTGCCATGTTTAAGTGGTGAAGATGATGACACGATTATGCTTTGTTTTAGGTTTTTTTTTAATAAAACAATTGAGTAAATGTGCTTGTTTTAACAGGTCTGTTGCAACTTCAAATTAATTATTAGGTTTTATATAATTAGCGTGGGTGTGTTTTGCACATTTTTACTTTTTATCATATCATTTTTGTTTGATTATTTGTTTCTATTAATTCACTTTCAATGGGCATATCCAGCTGAATTTGACAAGAACAAACCACACAGGCAATTCACTCCCCTTACGTCAAATCATTTTTCCATTTGCTCAGCAAGTCATCTATTGACATTGTCAGTGAGCCTGTGTTACTCACGTTACCAGGACAACCATGAAAAAGCACATCCTAACATTTAAATCACACGCAAAACTAAAACCACAAGAATGTTCAACAGTTCCCGCCCACTGCTAATAGCTCTGAATGGAGACTCCTGACGTAAGAAGGTGGAGCATCATACCTCCAGCTGTGAGAAACTACTTGAAAAAAGCTTTGATTGACAAGAAAGTCCTTCAATGAAAATGAGTCAATGTATTGCACCCCTGTTATGGCTACCTAACTAAACTAAACTAATATATATTATATTATTACAGTGGTAACACTTTATTTTACAGTGTACACGTTACATGTACTCACTATTATAATAACAATAAATTATGCATAATTACATCAAACCAACCCTAAACCAAACCCTCATCCTAACCCTAACCCCATAGTAAGTACATGTAGTTAATTAATATTACTCAGTAGTACTTAAATTATAATTACACTGTAACAAGGACAGATTAAAAATAAAGTAAAATCAAATAAAATAAAATAAAAATGGATGTTTGAGAGTTACTTAGATAAATGGTTTTAAATATATTTTATCTTACCTTTAAAACATAGTAATAACAGGTTTGACCTGTTTTGTATTCAAAAATGTGCTGATAATGCTTACTATGTGTTTGCGAATCTTACTATGTGTTTTTTGTTGACTGCAAGTATTTATCACTCCGTTAATTAAGTCTTGTTAATCATCTTTTACCAAAGTTGAATGATCTAGAACATTATAGGTAGGAAAACCTCAGATAGTTAGCGAAAATCAATATTTCACATCATAGTTATAATGTACGTCACACTTTGGATGGTATGAATATAATGATTATGTACTTTTAGAAATGTACATAATCATTATATTCATACCATATGCAACCCCCCATGCACCTCAAGTGCCTTGTTGTCTTTATAATAAATGTTGCTACTTAATAAAAATGTCAGGAACACTGTTTGTTTGTTTTTATGTTTTTTTTTTTTTTTTTTTTTTTTTAATTTGTTTTGTTTTGTTTTGTTTTACAGTATGTGCAGTGCACTTACCTGTGCTTACCAAAGAAAGTATTGTATAATATATAGGGATTAAGGTTAGTACCATTTTTACCCTGTTATTGAAATTATTATAACAAGTACATAGTATGTACATGTGGAATAGGCAGTAGCAGTTTTTGGTACAGGTGAACCTGGCAGCCGTCCAGAGCGGCATTTTTTCTTGATACATGGGGGGGGGGCGGCAAGAGCAGTTAAAAAAAAAATAATAATACTCCTCTGCGCCGCAAAGTGGTTTTCTACTATCCATCATTTCACTGTGTGGGGAATTGGCAAATTGGCGCCCCTGCTAGCTGAGAAGGTGCCATGCACAGAAGATGTGTGAGAAGGAGAAAGGGGAGCGGGCACAGCGCGGGTGACAGTTCAACTCTGGGTCTCTCCCAAATGGAACAGACAAATGGGGGGGAACGGGGATCCACTGTATAGTGCAATACTCTAATGTAATTAGTGGGCTAAAGTCAGTCACACCTCAACTTTCTTCCAGTAACGCACATTTCATTCATAATATTATAAATAAAAGCCTATATTTCCTGCACATTTATGTTTTTGTTTTCTGAATTGTGTGAAATGGCTAAAAAAAATAGGCAATACAAAACAATTATGTGGTCACCGAGGTTGGTTTAGTCTTGACTTCTGGTCGTGAGTGACAGTGTTGGGGGGATGAGAAATCTGTTGATTGTCCAGTGCCAAATAAACACAGAGATGGACAGGAAAAGGTCAAAGCTGTCATGTGCCCAATTTAGAAAAAAAAAAAAAAAGAAAAGAAGAAGAAGAGAAATGAGCAAAAGATAAAGGCATGCAACTAAGTTCTCTCTGTATGATTATTACGTTATCCATGTCATGAATGAAGGCTATGCTTATATGCTTATATTATATTGCTATGCTTATACAACAATAATTCGGTTTTAACTCAACAAACATGAGATCTAATTTCACCATAATATTGTGCTTTGAAACAAAACTGTTACAAGTTCCGTTATTATTTATTTCCATCAGTTGGGTTAACATTAGGCCTTGTAATTAGCCAACGGAATTTTCAAATCTGTGTATTTATAATTTAAATCAGACTATTTTTCAAATTGTATTTCATAAACCACGTTATGGGGTTTCAAATCAAAAAATGACTTTTTGTTACAGAACAGGGCATTGATTTTGTGCATGTCCACTGCAGAGGACATCAGGACTTAAATCATGTTTATCAGGCATTTTGGGAGACTAAAATGTTCAAATGAAGGATTTGTGCAATTGAGAAATATAATTTTCGCTTTTACTTATGTTGTTATAATAAAATAAGGGGGTCTCGCCCAGGGTGTAATTCACTGGGAATAGGACTGTAAAATGTAGTGCTACCCATTTTTTATAAGGCACATTCAACAAGTGCCAACATTCTACTTAAAGATATAGTCCCTGACTATGTAAACTAAAGTCAATATTTAGCTTGTATGGTTGCTGAGTAATAATATACACAGTAACGGGGTGAAAAGGAGTTTGCCTCATACCTGTCACATTTATGTGTATTTTAGCATTACTAGAATACTATACCAACTAGCATCCAGGACTGGTGATACTGCTTATTATTGTTCTTATACTTTAGATATCACATCACAAATATTCTATCACCAGCTCAATACCAAAGATATTCTAATGCGCAAGAAAGACCATAGTTTAATTGATTTCTAAGGACCAGGAGATCCGGTAGACTGATACTACACTTACTGTAATAGTTTACCTTCAGTCATGATTCATACTGATCAACCGACCGCTCTTTGTTCAGTGGAAAGTCCATGTCCTGTCATTTTGCAAGTATTTTCTAGACCCTTCAAATCCATGTCTTAACAGGAACCAAAAGGAAATTGCTTCATATGGTCATTTGTGTGAATTCTTCCAGCAATATAATTTTCTTAATAAGTATTTTTGTTTTATTATAAATTGCATGAGATATTTAGATAATCTATGTTTTGTTAAAATAAAATATAAAATAAAACTGTTATGCTAAGGTATTTTAAAGGAAATTAGGACAAAAATGCTGATTGAGATTTTCTTCTTTTTTCCTTCTTTTTTTTTACAGTTTGACCAGTTGATGGAAGACTTGTTTGTTCCAAATGGGCAATCATTTTGTTTCACTCTGTCTTTTTTCATTCAGATTTTTATCAGGGATGTTTATTTTAGACAGTGAATAACACCACTTCATGATCCATGCCTACACTAGAATTACAACCCCCATTAAAGGCTTTTGACTGTTAGAGCATCAATACAATAGGATTCTCAGACCAGATCTTTCATTGTTGATGTGTTGACGCAATTAATCTTTTGACTGACGTCCTAAAGTTACATCAGAAGAATGATCTTTTTGTTTATTGTTTTTGCGATGTTTCCTAGATACCTTTGCATTTATCCCACAAACACACTCTCTCAATAATTCCAGTCTGTGGGTTTTCTGGCATATTCTCTATACTCAACATTTTCCAAATGCTGCAATCCATCCAACAACCACTAAAAAGAGATGACATTTCAAAATGAAATCTTTCATATCATCAGACGATCTTTAAAACTTGTCTTTAAAATGCAAACACTGCCATTTGCAGTAAAACTTCCTAGAAATCATAACACTGAGTGTGCAATGCAAACCATGCATAAAGACAATAAACCACACTCATTACAATAGCGGTATTGTTCTTTCCTGTTGGTGCAATTCATAACTGTGCAGAATTCAGAGAAATGGAATTTTGTCCAGTTGATGTGGGAGGCAGGAGGATGCAGGTGAAAAGGGAAATAAAAAAGTTTTTTAAGACGTGGGAATCTCCTGGTTCCAATAATCTCCCAATTGTTATTAGTTTATGGAGTAACAATAGAGAGTTGATCCCAGAGCCTTCTCTCAGACTGGACTTAAGGTAACCTGACACTGTGGGACCAAAAAAGCAAATGCGAACACACACACACACACACACACACACACACACACACACACACACACACACACACACACACACACACACACACAGACATCTTTTCAACAAAGTAAAAAAGAATTATAAGGTACCTATCAATTTTTATGAGCAAAAGACCCTTGAGAATTTCCGCATTATACTTTCTGATGAAAATCTAATTATCACATTGAATTTGTCAATTAATACAAAAAAATTCCCCTTAGCAAACCATCTGAAAGTTAAGTTCTTTGTTGTGATCTTTTTTCTTTAACGTATAAATTATATTCTGTAAATTTCAATGTTGTTATTTATAGTTATTGGAGTAACAGTGTTGTAAAAGATTTAACTGTTCTTCTTTGGTCCTTGCGAAGCAGGTTTTCAAGTTTAAGCATCATATTATTGACCATTTATGCCATAAAAACTTGTGTGCAACAGATGGTTAATGCCTGTACAAGGACAGCATACTATTTAAAAGACTTCTGCAAACAAACCAGCTGCTGCAACAGGTGACATACACAGTGGGATCCAAAAGGCTGAAAACACATTGAGTATATGTCAAATTCAAAATGTAATTTGCAAATAAAGTTTTGAAAAATGTCAAATAAAAAAAAAATGTTAACAAAAAAAGTAAATTGGAAATATTTAACGTTCAACAATTTACAATTATACATTTTTAATAAACAAAAATGAATATGTTGATACTCTGTATATAGATATGTAGGTAAATACCACATTCGACTGCTCCAGACACATCGACGTGTCCACCATCGTGGAACGGTCAGTGTATCGTCACTCATAATAACAATCAATGAGTTTCAAAATGCCACAACACTGCACAGCCCATGGTTGTAAAACTGCCGAATTTTAATTCCTGACAAATTAGATAAACATTTACATGTAGAAAAGTGTTAGTTTGTGTTTTTAATATGGATTAACTCAATATTACAGGTTTTTAAACTATAGTACATTTTAAATGTTGTGTTAGTTAATGCCTTCGTCTTGTGTATTGTGTTAGTTTAGCCAAATCATCTGCTGAAGTCTATTCCAGATATAGATATTCATACATGCGGATAACTAGGGTTGCAGACACACAGCCAACTTGTTCTTGAGTGTTCACAGACATGCTTTCACCATTTCAATATTGCAGATGTCTAGCGTAAATAACCGTTTTCTGTAATATATTTAATTTATTTCTGTGATGGTCATTATTTCAGTCTTCAGCATCACATGGTCTTTCAGAAATCATTCTAATATGCTGATTTGGTGTGCAAGAAACATTTCTTATTGTTATCATAACAGTTGTGCTTCTCAATATTTTTGCAGAAACATGAGTTTTTTCAGCTTTCTTTGTTGAATAGAAAGTTTGTGCATCCTTTCCGAATAAAAGTATTAATTTCTTTCAATAACAATAATGACAATAATAATGTAAATAAATAGTAATAATCTTACTGACCTTACTTACTAAACCTTTGAACAGTAGTATATATATATATATATATATATATATATATATATATATATATATATATATATATATATATATATATATATATATATAGATATATACAGTATGTATAAACTAGGTGACATAAAGTTGCTTAACATGCATGAAAATGCACAAAATTGCATTTTACATCATCGATTATCACAAGTTGCTTCAAAATATGCGGTTGGTTATATTGAGACATGTCGACAGTAACATTTCACTTTTCTCACGCAAGGCCATTGTGACTTCGTGTACTGCAGATAGGCATATCAATGGTGAAAGACTTCAAATTGCATATTTTATTGATAGTGCACAGAAATCGTTTAACTCCTCGTTCTCTGACCCCATTACATTGAAACGTCATTCCCTATCTCACCTGAAGGAATTCTAGCATTTCCTGGAACCATATATGGTCACCTCCCACTGAATTCCGGTGCTCAAAATTGCGCAACTACCCCCTTAAAGTTACATTCAACATCCTGCTTGATCTCAAAGACGTTTTAATGGACATGGACATATGTCATTTTGTTAGAGCATAAAGCAAACATATGTCTTCATTAACCCTTTGGTTTCCTTGTGATTCATATAATAGTTATTCATATAAGGTCTGTGGGTTGTCAGTTCTTTTCTGTGTATTGATATTTGCTCTTTGTCTTTCTATCAATAAGATCTTTGAAGTCTTTTTTAACAAAAAAGGGTAAACAGTCTGGTTAAAATTTACAGTGGTAAGAAACAGAATGTCAGAAAATAAAACTTTGTACTATAGACAAGCAAATCTTAACAGTTATATTAATAGTCAAGATATATCATAATGGTTAAAACAAAGTTTCTCCACTTAATGTCGCAACAAATGTTTTCATTTCAAGATTTACAATAGCTCACATTGTTTGCAACATATTTGTAAAGCTTCAAATGGCCTATATGTAGTCCTTCTGCACTATTGTGATTTTGCCCATTTTGTTTATCCAGGTGTCTCTTTTCAGAGCTGCAATGTATGTGAAAAGTTGTCTGTGTCCTTATTGAAATTCAAAAGCAACATTGCTCGACCCTTACTAATCTTCACATACTTTATGTACAGTAGTCACTGAGACCTGGACAAAATTATTTCAGCCAAACTTATGACTGCAGACATACACTGTAAACACTAATGTGCTGTGTATTTTAAACATTGTAGTTATATTTACTTACATATTCACAATTACTTCTCAACACTTGTAGTGTACACTGTAGAAACATCTTAATAGAGGTGGTGCAAGATAATAAACCAGAGTTCCTCGCAAGGATGACATTAAACAAAGTCAATACTCATATATAGACAGTGAACAGGGTTATACGCACAAAGACAAAACACCAATCAGGATAAAACACAGTAAATGTCACACAAGGACTTCCTTTACTGTTTTTCACCATAAATTCATAGCTTTTAGTTCGGAAAAAAACATCATTTTGATAGCATTCTAAAATTATATATAATTCAATGCTAAACTAGTTTTTTGCTGTATATGATAAGGTGACTTACAGTTCAATTAATGTGTTTACTGTAGCATTTTTACATTTTTTTCTGTAAAATTTAGAAACTTATAGTGTACTATTTGAAAAAAATTAATAAACCTAAGAAGTTAAAAATACTGCTTTTTATGTACATATCGTTTTGCTGATAACAGTTGGTCCCCATCATGGTGATTAGTGTTCTGCTGGTCAGAGTCTCACACTTATCAAATCTTTTTTTTTTTTTTTAGCAGTTAACTTTATAGCATCCAGTGGTACACAAAGCATGCTAGGAACTTAAAAAAAAATCCCTGTCCATCTGAAATCATGAAATGAAAACAACAGTAGGCTATTTTAATTGCATATTTGAGTTGACTGCAACTGGTTGGTCATAATGGAATGATTAGCTTAACTCATTGTGAAGGCCACATAAGGTGAACCTGAGAAATTAGTTTATAAATATACAAAAAATAAAAGCTTTGTCCATAATGAACATGTTGAGTTTTAGATTAATTCTCCTGAAAAGTTCACAGATGTAGAAAGATGTTTGGTTCTGTTTTGGTTTCAAAATCCTGTCACTGAGGACATTTAAAGCCAGAAGCAATTTTAGATTTGACATACATTGTTTTGTATGTGTATGTATTTATATGTGAGAAAGTATGAGGGAGACATAGAGGTCATGTGCTGCTAATTTTTCTGAATGCTCTCAGTGTACAGCCAACACAAAATCCCAACTGTGAATTATAGGACACTGTAATGCATTTCTACATTATGAGCATTGTGTTTTAGAAAGTGGTCATAGTTTGTATTCACCGGAGGAACAAAAAAAATAAATTTTTCACCTTTTGTCACACTACTCATTCTGTCATTTAACAATGAGAGTCTGGGTGTGTACACGGTTGGTTAGCGCTGCATGGTTTGCTTAGATCAATTCTGATTCTTACCTTATTGAAAAGTACACATTTTAGCTGCGGTGCTGTAATAGGGGAGAACAATCGGGGCCTATTCAGGGCTGAAGGACACCCTCCCTCAGTCAACATTTGGCTCTCAAATCCATAGCCGGCACTGGCTCTCTGGCCCCCGGAATGCATCAGTTACTTTCAATGCTCAGATATTCATTTACAGAGTTGTTGTGAGGCCATTTTGTGCTGTTGACTGTGAAAATGTACTGAGAGAGGTTTTCCAGCAACAAAAAAACAAGATGCTAAATGGTGAATGTTCATGGTAGGACATCTGTCATTCTCTTTGACACTTCAATTGGACAAATGAGGCATAAAAATGAAGCAAAACTGCATCGAAACACAGCATGAGTGGATACCTGTGTATTACCCCATAGCACACGTGTTCAGGAGTGTGTGTGAGAGAGCTGCTGATGTAATTTGACCTCAGGAAGGTGAGCAATTGCAGGCAGAGCACTAGTAACCACACACTGAAACTCACCTCAATCCATCAACCAATTGCCCATGCAAATTTGATACAAGCCAGGCAAAGACAGGTCTGTTGATTACACAAGCACACTTGCCGCTCTCAAGGTCCTCAGGCAAGATTCTTTAATAGTTAGTGTACTTAATTCTGCATAAGCACACATTCAGTATCCTAGTTATTCTTTTACTGAATGTTTCAGGTGATTTTATGTGGCAGATATTTTTACCTGTTTTGCCACTATTGGTTTCAAAACGTTTGAAAAGTTCCTGTATTTACACTTTACATGATTAAATGTTAAGTGATGTTGAATGATTGTTACAGCTGTTAAAGCAATAGTTATATTAGAGTTAAATAATATATTTTTTTGTGTGTTTTATTTATTTTGTTTTATTTTCTTCTGTGGAATCCAAGAGGAGATATTTCGAATAATTTTCATGCATTTCTTTTCAAAGTATTCCCTCTTGTGTTGCATAGAAAACAATAGTATACATGTTTGAAACAACATGAGGGTGAGTAAGAGACTGCTGTAGGGTTAATTGTTCCTTTAAAATGTGTTTTATATCATGTGAAGATATGAGACGGAAGATATGAGTTCATGAGACGGAAGTTGAATTTAATTGGCCCCACCTAAAAACACTATGAATAGGAATTTGAATAGGAATGACAGAAATATTGAATTGAGCAGTATATTGAACTATCTATCTATCTATCTATCTATCTATCTATCTATCTATCTGTCAAAGTTTGTCTTGACGTGTTTTTATAAACTTTTTTTGTATAAAAAATATCATACATAAAACTTTGTGCAATAATCTTCTCATTTTAACTTATCTAAATTTGTCTCCTATAATATTTATACTGGAACGGCATCCTGAATGTTTTTTTTTTTTGTTTTGTTTTTTACCACAGTTTAATTTCTATTTAAATTCATGAATAAGAATAAAAATACAAATCATAAGGTGCACCTCTATGGTTTCCGGGCCCCCTGATCATTATATTGACTCAGGGCCCCCTGTGACCACGTAAAAATTGCTCTTGGAATCATCCTAACCTTCCCCCTATTTCGGCGCCCCTGCAAATCATACACATATACCCACACAAGTAATACCTTCTTCTGCATATATGGGTTCACATTATGCAGATCATTCCATAGAATGTTCTGGAATGTCAAAAGTGATTGATGGGCACAGAATACTTAATGTTCTGAACTGTGAGGTGTTGAGTCCTGACAACTAACATTTTGTGGCAAATTATTATAATTAGAGTCTATAGAGTCTGTCACCAAGATCCTTCACTTCGTCACTTTGTATGCCCATATCATTCAACATTCATATAAAAAAATAATAATAAGCCTTTTGTTTTTAAGAAACAGCAGGGTTTTGTTTTTAAACTCTGTGTGACTTTAAATGGATTTTATATAAAAGTAAGCATTGCTATCCTTTTTGGCATTACATAATGTACATTATATAATGTACGCATTACACAATGCATGGCAGGTTTTTGGCATACTGCACTGAGCTCAGTGAATCTTTGCATCATGTAACTTTCGTGATGCAGCAACCCCATTTAAAACCAGAAACAGGTGTTTCCACCTTGTCTGACCTCTCTCACAAATACAGTTCCTTCCGAATTGGCCCTAAACAGTGACACCTGCACAGTTCACACATCTTTTTTACACACACCCTCTCTCCCCACATTTAGACACATCATATAAAAACATACACACTCTAAAATTTTTCTCCCCCATAAAATACTCATAAAAAAAAACAAAAACAGCTTTCAGGTGAAGCGGGATTTACAGATTTTCAATTGTAAGTTAGTCTGCTTTAATATAATCACTATACATGGGCATGTTACAATATGCACAAAAGCCTTATGTAATGTCTGTGTGGGAGCTATGGAATTATGTTATTATGACTTAGAGAGCCAGACAATGTAGTAATAAAATATATTTATTTATGCAAGCTGAAAATATGTTGTTTATAGTCAATTCAGTTTTAAAATTATGTTTAATTATGAATAATGCAAAATAAATAATGCAGATTTTAAACCTAAATTAGGTGTACTTGCAACTTGTCAACTGCAACGAAATAGTTAATTCATTAAGTGAACGTGATGTCTGAGGCAAATATTTTTTTTCTGTAAAAATAAATAAATAAATACATGAGCAAGTTTAGGTTGTTTGCTGGTTTCCAAGCCTGTAAGCTGGTCTATAGCTGAACGATAAAGTGATGTACAAAACCAGCCAATAAACCAGACTTGAGAGCCCTGTTAAAGCCATTTAATAGCATAAAAAAATATACAGGGTTCTCGTCACAAAAAGAAAAAAGTTCGTTTCCATAGTGAGCACAGAAATAGTTTACAATACGAAAGCCTTAGTATAGATTTCCTGATGGGTATACAGAAAAGCAACGCCTCAATGTTATACACCTCTCAGGTGAGCCACGCCTACCTGCTCTTTGATTGGAGAAGGCGCTCTTTCCTTCGCTTTGAATGGCTAACGCAGCTGTCACTCAAGTACTACGTTTTCACAGCGTGATACTTTACAACAGGTAAGACTACCTGAGTGACACGGGGAGGGTATTTGGATACACCGCTCGTCTGGATGTAACGACAAGGACGTTTACAATAATCACGTATATGTGTATTCGTAAATAAAAATAAGATTCAAATATAATATCCGATATTTGCATATAGAAATGGCAAGTGTAGGACTGGCCGTTGGAGCTCCGAATACAGAAGAAAGGGCTGTTTTCACGCAGCTTAAACCCGTGCGGATGTGTAGCGCGGATGGGCCGGAGGACTCTTCTGTGTTTGAGCACGTCAAACCCGCGGTGAGACTAGCAACAAACTCTGTCGAAATGGCTCAGGTATGACATGAGCTCTGTGGTGTCTGACTTAAACTGGAAAACAAAAATATTTAAATGTCAAAACCTCACAAAAATATATTAGAACAGATGCACTTTTAAGAGAAAGCACTTGCTCAGTAACAAAAAAAAAAAAAAATCATTACTTTCTGTAATGCAAGTGTCTGTTTTTTATTTGTATTTGTTAAGTATTATTTATAAAATATGTTAAATATTACAGGCGTAGCTATCAAACTACTCTCGTTGAAGTCTGCATGTTACATCTTCAAATAAGAGTCAACTAAACTGATGTTTATCTGGCATTGCGTTTACATTTATTAATTTAGCATGATAAGTATGAATAGTTGCTTATGCAATGTATTATTAGTATTAGTATTAGTATTAGTATTATGATGAACACCAAAACAATCAATCTAATCGTTTTTTTTTTTTTTTTTTTTTTTTTTTTTTTTTTTTTTTTACATTTCAGCAATTGAAAGAAATCAGAATTAGATTAACTGTGAAGTTACTAAAGTTAATGTCTTTAACGCCGTTCTTTATGCAGTAACGCAAATTTTTCTTTAAATCCGCATGTCAGTTTTGCAATAAACACTGACGTCATGTAGTTCTGTACGTAGTCTAGTTTATAGCTGACTCTAACTTGACTTTGCTGTGAATATATTATCTCAGATGGAGAGATCATTGAAACAACTTTTACATTGATACTACAACATTAACACAAGTTCAGGTTTTCAAAACATCATTATAAGAGTAAAATGTGCATACTGTAAAGTGTGCTTGAAAGCGAAGGAATCAAAGAATAGAACCATTTACTTTTATTACCTTGTTTTTTTTTTTGTGAGATACAATACACAATTGCTTAGCAACTTTAATGCACAGTTTGAAGTTATGTAGAAAATCATAGTGTCATTTAACACTGTGACAGTGTTAGTCAAAAGTTTAAGATTTAGTTTGCCCTAAAAGAAAACTCAGTTTGCTCTTTGCCTTTGGTCAGACTTCCTTTAAAGTATCACAATGTCCACAAGTATTTGCTATATATTTCTATGATGTTTGATTTTCTGTTTTAATTATCATATCTCAGTCCACAATGGTTGGGTCTGAAATGTGAATCGAATGTGCTGTGTTGGATTATATGACGTCCTAACTAGAACACCACTAGTTTATGACTGGCTAAGCCAATGACTGATGACCTCGTTGCACTTCTTCAAAAGTTCGTAAGGCCACAGGGAACATGTAGGTTGTTGGCTACACTGAAGAAATCAGCCTGGTCCTTCGCATGGTCTCTCTTCCCTTGTTTTCGGTTGGTGACGAGAAGCACATGTCTGACCTCATGACCCCCAGTACTTATTGGGAAAAGTACCTGCTATTAAAAGAGTCATAATCAAAGTCTTAATTAAACTAGATTGCTAAAATTATCCGAAACCAACAAAAGTCATGATTATTAATAAAGATTATCTTAATTACATGATTGATTTGGCACATCTAATCATAAGACATGGCTGAGTCACATCGTCTTGCAGTGTCACGCATCTCTATTGCAGTAATTTACTTTAATTTTCTGTTACAAAGCCAGCGGTCACTGCTGTGAAGAGTAGTCAAGATGGTTCCTCATGGTCCTGAAAAGCCAAAACAACTGTTATCTATTTCCCCCAAAGCCATAAAGCATCATTTTCGTCTCAAAGGTTTTGTTTTCTCTTGCTGCTGCCCTCGGCTGATTTGTGCAGTTATGGCTCCAGTAAACAGACAAGAAGCCTATCAGTCTGGTTTTATGGGGATCTGTGGACAAATCTCCATCTTTTTGAATTCCTTTTAGGCCATAAAAGACGATTATTTCAAAGGGAAAGACCTTTTGTGTTGTAATTAGGAAATTCGGCTAACAGGGTATTCGGACTGTGGAATAAGCTGCGAAATCTCACGTCGGAGAAACAGTTCGGAAGACAAATATCATGCCGTTTCCAAGGCTTCTGAGCTTCATGTGCTCCTTTACAAATAATAAGACTTTTTTAATGGATAAGATATTTGACGTTTTAACGCGTCACATTCTTAAAGGGATTTTTCAGCAAAAACTATACTGATATTCTATCATCATTTACTCACCCTCATGTCAATCTGTGAAAGATAAAAGAAGGTATATATTTTTTTTAATTATGTCTTAGTTTTTTTGTTGTTGTTGTTGTTGTTTTTTTGGTTTTCATGCAGTGAAATGTTTTAGATCCGATTGACTTTAATTTTATGGACAAAACATTCTTTAAATTTTTACACTTTAGATTTTATTGGATGACTTTATTTATTTATTTATTTATTTATTTATTTATTTATTTTTTGGCTGAAGAAATAAAGTCATACAGTTTTGGAACAATATGTGGGTGAGAGAAATGATGGCAGAATTTTCTTTTTTGGGTGAACTAACCCTTTAAAGAGTGAATGAAGTGAGCCATATTTTCAACGAACGTCGACACTGAGCGACACGGAAACCTCTGGCTTATTTATCTCAAAGATTATTTTTATGCCTAACTCGGCTCCCAGCCGTTATCGGTCCCTAAAATACATAACTTAGCCATTGTAAATGTTCTCCAATCATTAACTCAGTTCTTGGGCCAGGGTTCAGCTGCTGTTCATTCTCCTCACACAAACTCAGTGAACAGAACCGGGTCTCTAAGGCCAACGGAAGCTGTAGCCAAGGGCACTTGCCTCTTTGCCAGTACCACACAACACAAGGCCTGTTTGTGCCCAGGACTAAGGGCAGGGCTGGAGATAAATCGAAAGCTATTTTCCATTAATTACATGGTTTTAGCTTTCCAAAGCTGGCCTGATGGGGATGAAGGTGCAGTTGTTGACGTTAACGTTGTGAGAGTACAATTGTTTGTAATAAATGGCTCATCCACAGCGATATGAAAAGCTGCAAAAGTATCAGCACTCATTGTACATTCCCCGAGAGTACATGACCTCACATGTTAGGGTATGAGTTACCTGAAAGGATGAAGATATTTGTACATGAAACCACATCAGTGGGTTGTCAAGGAAATGCATTTTGACAATACATGCCTTATTGTTGACATAGCTGCCACTTCAGACAGCTGGACATTACAGTGCTTTTGAAAAAATTTATTGTCAAATATAATGACTGCAATAAGTTCAACAATAAAGGCAGCTGTGTGTTTTAAGTGGGGTCCAAATGTCTGCAACAACATCAAAGTTCTTAAAAAAATAGAACTTATATTTTTTAGTTCTTGTATAGTTCTCTCTCTATATATAACATTTAAAATCTTTTAGGAATTAAAAAATAAAGATTAGAACTATGTGCTCATGTGTATTCAAGGTGTAAATTCCAAATGTTATTAATTTTACTCAATAGTTACACCACAAGTAATTTAATTGAAACTTTTCTTGAAAATTATATATATATATATATATATATATATATATATATATATATATTTAAAAAGAATCATGAATCCAACACGAATACAAAGAGTATGTTTTTAAGAATGTAGCACATGCAGCTTGAGCACTAGTGTCCTTAAAGCAATATGACGACATACCAAAGTCATTCTAAAATCCATTCATGTATTTTTTGTATAAAATAATATGCTAAATATAAGCATTTTCACTAGAGGTCTCGTGCTTTGTTGGTTAGTTTTTTTTTTTTGGTTCAACACTGAACGTTTTGTTCAAGACAGGTATTTAGGCTGTTCAGGTTTTTGCATATGCTAACCAATTCATCATCACACATTTGACTTGCCAATTGACTGGTTTGGTAAATCTGGTCCTTCATTAACGCACAAATGCCCTCATTTTTCAGTCTCAGGAGTTCACAGCACCGTTGCACCTGAATGGCTCTCCAGGGTGCACTCGTTTTTAGAGTTCTATTTTTGTACATTGTTTGTGCCCATATCTCCCCTTGCTATCACATGTCACTGTTTTGGTTTTGCTTTGTGTTCCAATCCTTCATGGCCGCCACACCTATGAGGTTTCTGTTTACTCTGTGCTGCATTGGAGCACTACGCAGAGCTGCTCCGTTGAACTTGCCTTTGTGTGCATGGTTAAAGCAGGGAATGATCTCCCACTGCTTGTACCTGGCGCTGCATTCACAAATCAACTGTGAAAGACAATAACACAGTATATGCTGGCCTGATCTCCCTTTTCAAATACAATCTTTTAAACAGCTGTGGTGAAGCAAAAAGGGTAAAATGGCAGAGCAGACATTTCAGTTTGATGGCAGCTAATCCAATTACTAAAGCATGCACAAAACATGGACGGCATACAATCAAAAATAAAAGCATACAGTGAACTTAATTAAATCGAGAAGAAACATTTCCATTTGAATTAATCATTCAATCAATACAAATTCAATTCCATTTGAATTTCCATTTGAATTAAACATTTCCAATTGAATTAATGCATAATTTGGTTTCCAGTTTCGGTTGTGGTCTTGTTTTACAACTCAAAATTCTTTAGTTATGGCTACTAGATGCAAAGAAAATTCAAATAAATTCTGCTGCAACAAAATTTTTTAGGCATTTTGCCAAAATTGAGAGGGCCATTGGCTATTTTCTAGCATACAAGAAGTCATAAATAAATAACTTTTATTTATTAAATTGCTAAATTAATTAAACCAAATGTTTATTTTATTTTATTTAAATAATAAAAAAGTAATGTCAACTCAGTTTTATGTCAATTGTACATCTGGTTATGACTGATGAAAATTATTCAAACAAATACATTTTCAATTAATAACTTCCATTTTACAAATTGAATTTGATTGCACACAATGACATTAAATTTGGATAAAATAATCAATTGAATTAGCAGGAGCAATGCACACTAGTGTTATTTCATAATAATCATCTTCTGTTTGTTTCAGACACGGATGGAGATGGATAAATATTTGCCCCAAATCACCCCACTGGTTTCCCCAAACATTACGGATAAGAAGTTCCGTCGGGAAAGCGCCTCAGTGGTGGATGAGTATTTTGCAGATGAGAAGCCAGCCCCTTACAGTCTCAACATCAACGTTATCCTACCCAATACCACACACCTTCGCACGGGCCTTTATCGTCCAAACAAACCTCAGGTGCATCAAATCAAAATTGAGCCAGGGGTGGATGAACCCTGTAGCATTCAGACTCTCCCCGAATTCACCTCTGTCTTCAGCGTGCCCCAGACGGTCAACAGCCTCTTTATCAAACCTGACATAAACGTCACAGACGAGCTCCACATCGGCCCTCAGCAGCCGGCGGTCTACCAGATGCCCGTCAGCAGTAGCGACCTTACCACAATGACCTTCTCCCAGAGTCAATCGATGAATGGAATCGGTGCATCTGGCAGGACCATGCTCAACCTGAACACAGTGGCCTTGACGACGCAATCTGGCGAATTTGTCATGCCCGAGCCATTCTACACTTCACCCCAGCCGCACAGTTTGCCTCCGTCGCCCCCCAACTCCCAGCCTGGCAGTCCCGAGAACCAGGCAGAGCTCATTTCCTCTGTTCACCCTCCCCCGCCGTACCAGGCTAGAATTGGAATGAAGGTTGGTCAGATGACCCCTCACTCCATGCTAATGGCCCACGGTCAGGGCATCCTCACGGGACCCAGATACAACCGGCGGAGCAACCCTGAGCTGGAGAAGAGAAGGATTCATCATTGTGACTTCCCAGGTTAGTGTGCTATTCCACTAAGTAATTTTGGATTACATGTGCCATGCCATCCTGAAGATGGGCAGAGATTATCAGGGACGTTTGTCAACTAACATCTGGACAATTTTTCTCTGTACCAGGATGCGCCAAAGTTTACACAAAGAGCTCTCACTTGAAAGCACACCAAAGGACTCACACAGGTAAGAAATTAAATCAAGCTCTAACATTGACACCCTAAAATAAAAATTATATCATTATTTATTCACCCTAATGCCATTCCAACTCTATATGATGTGGAGAAAGGGGAAAATGAAGGACTTTTTCATACAGTTACAAAGAGACCGAGGCTTTTCAAGCTTCAAAAACAGTGCAAAAATAAAATGTAAAAGTATCCCACAAGTCTTCTGATGTTATACAATAGCTCTGTTTGAGGAACAAACAAAATGTACTGTATCATAATCTTGACATCCGTGTGTCTGATTTGAATGATTGATTCGGTTTGCAAAACCACCTTAGTAAAAAAGTAATATATTTAAAATACATTTATTTCATTATAAGTATAGTTAAAATCTATTAACATATTTACTGACATATTGCTTGAGACTTACTGATCAAATTTTTAATTCAAATTTATTTGGAGTTCTACTTTTGCACAATGTGCATTTCTTAATATTAAGCCTAAAATGTGTTTTAACGTCACTATTGATGAGGATTTTAAGATATTTGAACAATATTTTTTAATAATGTCTTTAAATTAAGTATACTTGCAATAGTTCCACTGTAGCACAATCAGATATAGTGTATCTTGAGTTGTTCCAATTTAGTAGACTGTAAGTATACCAGTTTAGTGTATAAATGTATTAATATTCTTACTTAACATGAAATAAATGTATTTCAAATACATTTCAGAATGTATTTTTCCCTAGGACAACCAAAAGTCTTAGTTTCGTGAATTAATCCAAACTTAAGCCAATTCAGCTCGCTTACTCAGTGTGTATGTTTACATGCACTAGTTTACATGTGACTCACATGTATTCTGAACAAAACTTCTGCACATGTGTGTTGTCCAGGCAGCCAGTTCAGAACCAGAGAAAGCTAGCTTGAATGTAAGCATACGCATCGTGGCACTATTTTTTTGGCACCATCTGATTAAGAAAATAGATTCCAGTGTTTACATGGATTATATTATTTATTTAATGAACAGTATATACCACTCCTTTCAATCCGGCTGAAAGTTCTTTTAGATCAAGCTCAGTGAGATTATTATAAATAATTATTTGCATCAGTTAACGGCTCTTTCAAAAGACTGTATGGGCATAAGTGATTCATAGGTCTTCTGAATAATTTTTTGCATGTAAAAGAATGATAGGTACAGTTTTCAAACTTTCTACAGTAGATAGAAAGTCATAGAGGTTTGGAATAATATAAGGTCGAGCTAACTATTCTTCTAAAGTTAGAAGCAGTTGTTACTACTTGACCAGTTGCAATGTACCATCAACACAAAAACTACAAATACTGCAACAGCTCGCACAGAGATGACAGCCCAAGGACAAGAGATGTAGAAAGACAGAGAACAGGGTGGAGGGAGAGATTAATTGACTCTCTTTTCATGCTTTTATACACATTGTGTCTGCATGCCTGTACAAGCCCTGCATGCTTTCCCGAGGGGGAAATCGTCAAGTGGTGGAGGAAAAACCTGTTCCTCCTGCTTTTACTGACTGCATTCGGGGGGGGAGGAGTGCACCGCCGGGAGAAAAGAACTTGGAAGTTTCAGTGTGTTCAGCTCGGCGTAAGATGAACCCACTGCAATCCAACCACACTTTAGAATGAAACCGAAATCTTCTCTCCCAACACAAATTGGTCTAATTTTTTTCACATGACATTAAGCTGATAAAAGCACCTTTTCTGCCTTCTTTCTTCATTCTTTTATAATCATTTCGGGGTGGTCACCGAGAATGTAGAGGGATTCCCTGTAGCCTGAGGTATAATTATTGTTGTACTCTCACTTCCTGGCACCCTAGAGGTATCTTCGTAACTCTTTAAGCTTTGTATAAAACGTATGTTCCCATGTGGTACATTGTGAAATCAAGTAGATGCAAAACATGTTAGCATGGATAAAACTAAAGAATTATACTGATTTGATTACAATAATTTTATCACAGTTAAGAGGCATTTTTAGGCATAAAACCATGGTAAAATCACTGTAAAGCTTGGCCTTGTGTGGCTTATTGCACTATGGTTAAACACACTAATATTTAATAAATAGTTAAATGTATTATAATAATTGGGCTGTCAATTCATTTAACAAATATAAAAAATACATGATTATCACAGTACATTAATTACAGTTATATGTAAATAACTGAGTAAATTAAGGTAAGTTAAAGACATTAAATAAATTTGGCAAAACTTGATTTGCCAGTTTTTAAAAATGCTTTTTGAGATTTTTAATTTTTCGATTTTTAAATAGGTTATTTTTAAAATAATGAATTCCACTAAAACATTAAAATTCCCATGCACATAAAGTAAAATCAAACTAAATTATTTGGCAAAAGAGAAGTTTAATGAAAATAGCCTGTAGGCTGTTAACGGCAATGAAGCAACTGGCATTTTAATATAGGCTATAGAGTAATATAGAATATCCAGTCAGAATTATTGGTAGCACTTTATTTTAAGGACCAGTTCTCACTATTTTCTAGTTGCTCATAAGCATGAATACGCATGCGTATTAGTACTTATAAAGCACATATTAATGCCTTATTCTGCATGACTGTATTTTAGATCCCTTAATCCAACCCCATCCCTAAATTTAACAACTACTAACTATTAATAAGCAGCAAATTAGGAGTTTGTTCAGGGAAAACTCTTTGTTAATAATGAATATGTGTTCCCTATTCTAAAGTGTTTTTGTTGCATTATTGTTATCACGTTAATCTTTTAGCACTCTTACCAGACATTCAATTGCAGAACTGCTGCGATATGTACAAAAACCAATTTAATAAAATGTTGCCAGATTAATGTTCATATGTTTCAGAAAAAACTGACATGTTTTTTTTTCTGATGAGCCTGTTGTTTCGCTCTCTGTCCATCTGAAAGGTGTGTTTATGTTGTCACAGGTCAGGTAGTCACTCCTCAGGTGGACATGGAGTTGTGTTTCAAAAGATGTTGGGGGTTGGGAATCAACCCGCCGCACTGAAAGCTGTCAAACAACAGTTTAAGAGCTCTAGAACATTCCGTGCTGACAGATGAAAGTCAGAACAGGTTGATAACACGTGTAATTTTGATGTCTTCAGGAATGATATGTTCTTTTCTTGATTAAAAGTATGTCAGGATGTACAAGATGTGCTCTAACAAAGCAATTAAATACAAGCCTGCAAAACTTGTTAGCTTTGTAATTTAAGGAGTAATGTAAGCAGCTAGCTTGGATTATGCCTCAAAAAAAAACTTTTAAACATGCATTATAGGAATGTTACAGAATATATTCTAGAAGCCCAACCCTGCATTCACTACCTAAATCACTACCTAAACAGCTTTCACAATGCTTGTGATAATTTTTTATTTATTTGATTTATTTTTCGACTAATTACTTCAAGGGCACTTGGTGCGTTTATGAAAGTCCTGTATTATCTTAGTAATGGAACTTGTTGCCCACCTTCCTCAAACAGAAGCCGCTGATAAAAACCTTACAATTGCCGTTTTATGGGTATCCACGCAAGGTTGTGGTGATTATTAGCGATTGTCATTATTGATTAGTATTCCTTGTGGTTTTAAGTGAATACAGGTTAATAGTGATTGTTGTTCTTAGTATTCTTATGATGGTGAAATAGATGATTAGCAATATTCAACTTCCACATTTTTGTCTTTATAATGGTTGTGTGAGCAGTAAAATACTTTAGCGATAACAGATTAACCGTTGCCCAACCTCCTGCTAACCAAATAATATCTCTGTCTGAAGTGTTTGAAGGGGCGCATTAACTTGTTCATGACTCTGAGCTATTGAAAGCCTTTGCCAGACATTGGTTCATCTCCTTTTGAATTCTGGTTTCACGTATAGAAAAGGGGGAGGTATGAGCACTAAGCTAAAAGCATCAGTTTTCAGCACAATTTAGAGAGCTAGTCAAAGAGCAAAAGTTGTGCTCTCTTCAGTTATTTCTGAGAGCTGTGTAGTTTCACTGTGCTGAAATTAGTAGGTTGAACTGAAACATTGTGTTTCAAAACAACAATTATTGTTTGATGTTATGTGGTTAAACACCTCTTATGGAAAACTGGTGTTTATTGGACTATAATCAGAGTCCTAAGTGACAAATGAAAGTTAAAAATGTCTTTGTCGAGTAAATAAAATGTCAGTGATTGGTAGCTTTATAAACTTTGATAACTTTTTTTTGTATAGGAATTGATACTTTTATTCAGGATGATCAAAAGTGACAGTGCAGACATATAAAATGTATTTCTTTTTTATTATTAAAGAATCTTGAAAAAAAAATTGTCTTGTTGTTTTGGCAAAAATATTAAGCAGCTTGACATCTTAACATTGATAACAAGAATAAATATTTCTTGAACACCAAATCTGAATGATTTATGATGAATTATGTGACGCTGACAACTAGTAATGGCTGCTGAAAATGTAGCTTTGCATCACAGGAATAAATTATATTTACAAATAAATAAATTATGTTGTGTATTACTGTGTATGGATTTTTTAAGAAACTAGTGGGCGGTAAGAAATATTTATGGATAGTAAAAAAAAAAAAAGTCCCTTCTCATAATAAGTCAGGACATTCACAACAACATACCTGTACTAAATAAAGATTTATTTCAGGCATTGAACACAAACCTTACCTATTGTACATGAAAATCGACCGAACAAAAGCTCCTGCTTACATCTGTCAGTCAAACTTTAGTTGTCATGAAATAACATGTTACCAAAAGAAAGGCTAGGATTTTAGTTTGACATTTGCTAATGGAACGCATTAAAGATTTGAATTATAAATTGGAAATATATTAGAAATCCTCTCTCACTTTGTTTCCCTTTCCCCTTCATTTGTCTCTCTATGATGCACAAACATACAGATACAGTGGTAGTTTAGGGTCACATGTGTTGAATGAATGCTATCTGTTCACTCTGAACGTGGCTTTTCAGGATTCAGTGCTGTGGCAAACCTCACAATGTCAGATCTTATCAGCGTGTGTTAAGCACCATGGAAATGACTTCCGTGTTTACACATGGGAGTTGTATTACTCTCTAAACCACAAGCACATACATGTCTAATTCCTCTATAACTGCCATTTAAAAATGTCACGATACACATTGTAACATGTTCAAGCCGGACGTTGTATGAATTGCCAAATTAAAGTATAGAATCATTCTGATTTAGAATTAGAATTTAGAATTATTTCTGAAGGATCATGTGACATTGACGCTGGAGTAATGATGCTTAAAATTCAGCTTTGTCATCACAGGAATAAATTACGTTGCAACAGAAAACTGATACATAAAGATGTTTTTAAGGTAAATCAGCATAATCTTTTTGTTGTGATTTTTCTAGGTGAGAAGCCATACCGGTGCAGTTGGGAAGGATGTGATTGGCGTTTTGCCCGCTCGGACGAACTGACACGGCATTACCGCAAACACACCGGCGCAAAACCCTTCAAATGTGTCGCCTGCAGTCGCTGCTTCTCTCGTTCGGACCACCTGGCACTGCACATGAAGCGCCATCAAAACTAACCAACTTCACATCCTTACTTTTTCAACTTTTATAACAGTTTTATTGTTCTAAATATTTCACAGCCAGTTATGTACGAAGATCAAACCAATGAAAGCTCTGCCGTACCAGCACTCCAAACGTTTTTACTGTCATGAAGAGGACTGGACATCACAACAGCATCACAACACAGAGCTACAGCAGAATGTAAACTGTATACTGTACATAAGTTTTGTATGTGTGTATGTCTGTAGATTAATGTGAAAATATGTTATGAGTTTTATACTTGACTTTCATCCACTTTGTCTGACTAAATTTGAAAATGTCCCTTTGGGACCATCTTCCTAATAACTTGAAATGTAAAGTTTGATTTATTAATTCCAAGGTAATAGTTAATTGTTAATTTTAGATGACAATAACAATATTTATATGGAATTTCCCCCTCACAAAGAGCTGTTTGCATTTGGGTAAAATGTTATGATAAAAAAAAAGTAGTAAGTCTAATGTTTGCTGTTCTCACAGTTGTGTATCCATGGATACAGATCTTTATGAGAGTGTTTAAAAAAAGCACTCAGATCAGTCATATGTTTGACATTTCGGCTCTTTGAATGCCAGAGAAAAGGCTGATGAATGAGACAAATGCGCTCACAAAAGCATTTGAGCATGTGTGCCAAATTTCCAGAAAAATATTAGCTATTCACATGTATTTGACAAGAGAGTTGATTGTTTTATGCGAACCAAAATGCAGCAGTGTCATCTAAAACTTAAAATAAATGAAGAAAGTGCATCAATCCCTCACTTTTCCCAAGAACAAATTATTCATATTAGTTGTGGACATTGTAGCATTTGCCTTTTGTAATACCCTTGAGACCTGTCTTGGGCTCTATGCATCATAGTGACCGCAGTTTATAAATGCTTAAAAGTTCTCAAGTTCCCTTTATTTGTGTACATGTCCTACACTTATGAGGGGAACTCTGGTGGATCAAAAAATAATGTACATACTGTAGTTAAAGTTAAACTTCTTGTAAATACTTTACTCTGAAGATAATTGTTTTTATTATGAACAAATGGGAATTTTTTTTTTTTTTTTTTTTTTTTTTTTTTTTTGAATGTGGGTGAATTGAGTTTGTAGATCTTGCATACCAAGTGATCAGTTTAGCATTTTGTATGTACTTGTTTGAATACAGAATTTTGGAAAATAAAAGAATAATTACATTTCTTGTTGAATAGTTGTTTTTGTTTGTTTTGTTTTTTTTGTCATATGCTAACATGATTGGTCCTAGGATTGTAAATAAAGTCCTTACTGGAATGTCATTTGAATATTGCCTAACTGGTTAGGCCTTCTTATGTGATGGGAAAAGATATGTTATATGAGGAACAATGTTCTTGGAACTATATAAGAAGGTGACTTGCTTATGCATCTATGTAGGTCTATATCATATGACAACTTACCTTAAACTAAGGTTGGCTATTTAAGGATTGATTATCTTTAGTTTTCAACTGTTGTAGTTAATTATTGTTCTAACCTTGACTTAGACATAACTGCTTAGGGAATATGCCTAGGCTTTATAACGAAGTGTTTTTAAATTGTTTATAAATAGCATAAAGGCAAAACATGTTTCCAGATTTTCCAGTCGCAAAATTTTGTACTAAACACACACGCCTGTTTTGTTATTAACTTTCAAACTTATATTGTTAAACGCTGTATAGTTAAAACAGTGAGTCAGCTTGTAAAAAAAAGAAAAAAAAATATCCTACCAACAATTGCAGTTAGCGAAGGACTAAAATTGGGTGGGGCGCAACTTTTATCTGAAAATGATCCTAATTACAGTCTGACAAGATAATTTACTGAATGAAATCCAGCCTACAATAACAGACGATCACTTATGAGGGGAACACCCATTTTACTGTAGTACAGCATGTGTTCTGTGGAAATGAAAATATGTAAATCATTTAAAAACAGTGAGCGCTACTGCTGTGAAGAAAAGTAAAACTCTCTGAGAATATGTTTAAAGCCTCGCTCATTCCTGAGGTGTTAACTGTGCTTAACGAGGCAGCGCGAATCCAGTTAAAACTTGCCCTGTTTCTTACACAGCTTGCCAGAAATAAAGCTGCTCAGACAGTCTTTCACGTCTTTAAAATTAAATTAAATATATTTCTGATGGGTTAAATGTAATTTGCTCGATTTTTGTTTGCTGAAATTGTTGTAAAGAGCGATCAGTAAAGTCGCATCGCTTGTGTCTGTGTCAGTGTTAATCATTATTGCACCAGTTGAGAAGTGAGTGTCATAAAGATTATGGTTTGACCATAATTTATCCCCCCAGACACTGGGGTAATATAATTTCAGGAACAAACAAAGGGCTAGCACCACTTTATATGAACTTTAAAGTCCTGACCGAGTTACAACGTTGGACTTTGACTTCAATGGTTAGACACAATGCCGTGAAATTTTATTGACAAAATGATAAAATATTTCGCCATAATACATATTTACCTACTTGATATAAGTGGAATGATAAGACACTAAGAGGACACTGACATTATGCACGATCACACAGTGCTTTGACATAAACTATAATGTGCACCACTAGAGGGCGCAAGACGGAAGACTGTGCTGCAGCTGAACCTGAAACAGCAGGACATCATCTCACTACCGCCACGTGGTTGCACAACAGACACTGAACACCGAATTGTTTTATTTAGATCATTTATGCATTTGGACAAACAACATGAGCATGTAAACTCTATAATGAGATTAATACCAGAGTGAGTGGCATGATTTTATCAAGTAGGACATATTCCTGTAGGAATATTCTTGTCAAAAAAAGTGCCGCCAGAAATAAGGAAGTTGATACTAGAACACATCCTGCTAGGATAGTGTCCTTAATGCAATTAGCCTGTTTTTTTAAATCAGTTACAAATCAATTAGACAAAATAGACTGTACCTGAATTATAATACACAAGACATCTTGTTGCACCAAAAACATTTTATTCTATAAAAGGAGTGGGTAATCACAACTGTACAGGGGAAACTGACTTTTAACACCATTTCTCACAGTATCAAAAAGCTCGCGTTTTCCTCGCTGATCTTTACACACTTGTTCTGTACAAATACAAAAGAAATAACATTAATTACTTGTTTTGTTATAATGATAACTGCATTGCACTGAGTAATATAGTACTGGCCCATAAGTTACTGCATTCAATATAAAATACCTATGATTCTGAAAGTTTAAAAGAGAATTTAATGATAATCACACTTGCACACATACACTCACACGAAACCCAAACTCTTTCATGATTCGAGCACAAGGTCGCACACTATTTTAAACAAATCAGATACAAGTGATGAATGCAAACGTGCTCAGATAGACAAGGATGTCACAAATTTCAGTCGTGGGCACTTAAACATTGATAAGGGGCCGACTTCTAATGTTACGCCAACTTGGAATAGAATAATGTCAATTTAGGATGATATGAAGATATGTAATTTACCATCATGTCTTGTACGAATTAGGCCATGCATGTGCTACGAATGGCCATGGTTTTATGGATTTCATGTGGATTATCAGTGCTTATAGGCCACGTCTGTCAGGGCATCAATGCTTTGACATGCTCACCGACTTCACCAAAAAAAAAAAAAAAAAAAAAAAAACTATTCTCCATGCAACACTTTTGGGGTGTACAACACATAGGGGACTCATTTCAAGGGATAAAAAAAAGAACAATTACTTCTCAAAGAAACAACAAAAATAAAAAGAAAACGAGTATTTCACATTATCTAGTCAGTGTTAAAAATAGAAATCCACCCGTTACATTTATTCAAGAACTTTGTAGATTATATACAGTATGTACATTAACTCTTTAATTATTCATTGTCTGTATGTCTATGAACAGTTCAAAAAAAGAAAGGATCGCAATCAAATGCATATACTCTTCTAGAAAGATGTGCTTAGTAACGTTTTTGAGTTGAAGCGAGAGAACGATACAAAATCTTACGAATGCATTGCTCTCTGAAGGTCGTGCAGCTGCCGCAGACATGCACTTAACTCTCAAAGGCTGGAATCGAACAAGTGTTGCTTCTGAAAAAAGGCTTGATGCGCACTTAATCAGCTGCTAGCAACTGAAATTATGACCATGGCTGTGAGTGCTAGCTAGAGGGAAGAAATTTGTCAAAGAAACCCTCTCCTCAGATTTATGTGGACTGTGCGCAACATTTTCTTGACACTAATATCAAGTAACATCAACAGAATTTGGGGGGAAGGGAGGGGGTGTTGAGGGGTAGTTTTGCATATCATGCATATCGGGGCAGGAGCTGTTAAGACATGTTTTGTCACTGTGAACTAGGTGCAAATAGGGATTTTCAGGGTGCCTCAAAAAAAATAGGGGTCCTAGTATCGAACCCTGAGGAACTCCGAAAACCTGTTTACTTCAATTAAGGCTCTGATGGGCTAGAAGAAAGAATGCATCTAGACATCTCTACTATTATATCTCTGATTATGTCTTCTTTACAAATATGCAAACAAGTGTGCTTATACACAGACAAACACATGCACACACACAACACACACACACCCCAAATCAGTAAGCTCCACCTTTCCCTGCGAGTTATGCTTCTTTTTTTTTCAAACTTTTTCACAGCCTTATGAAATAATATCTTAAGGTTAGATAAAGATAAAGAACACCATTTGATGGGTATTTATTCTGTTAGATGCCATTAACGGCAATAAAAAAGAAAAGAAAATACTGTTTTTTGTGCCAAACTATTTTGGGGAAGATGCTTAGACAACACATACTAATAAAGAAAAAAGAAGTACAAAAATTCACAGTCTTGTCAGCCCCCTGCCTCTACTTCTCATTTAGTTTAGGGTAGATATCAGAAAAGGACCCCAACTGATTTGTTAAAAGAAAAAACAAGCAAATACTAAAAGAGGGCATAGTACTTCTCCA
Organism: Cyprinus carpio; assembly: GCF_018340385.1. Lineage (NCBI taxonomy): Eukaryota > Metazoa > Chordata > Actinopteri > Cypriniformes > Cyprinidae > Cyprinus > Cyprinus carpio. The sequence continues at coordinate 16,252,655 of NC_056617.1, read as the reverse complement.
GCTGTCTTTACAATGCAGACTACACCAATTTTCATCCACACAGAAACATACAGACTCTAAAATGCATGTAGAGCGTGTGTATACAAATTTAGCACAACAAAAAGTTTGGATAAAATGTAAGAATTTAACAAGGCAGTTGTAGATGCATCTCCAACCCACCCATCTCATTAAAATGATCAAATTTATTACATAATTCTACCTTCTCCTCACCATCTTGCATAAAATCCTTTACTTTCTCATATTTTTCTGTACTTGTTTTAAAACAATCATCACAATAAGCGGTACCTTCCCCAGTCATCATTCTCTTTTATAGTTATAGCAGTGCTGCGTGCAGTTTGCCTTTCTTGTAGTCCCTTTCAAGTAACGGCTAATGATCAGGCATTGAGATGGCGGTGGAGGTCACCAGTGGACGGGTGGTTTGTGGCTTCTGGAAGCATGGCAGAAAACTGCAACCATGTTCTGACCAGTAGGGGTCCCCAATATGGTCGTGCCACCCCGTATATCTCCATATTTAACACACATGTTCACATCTGGAGACTGGGGAGGTGACGTCAACAGCATTTGGAACCCCCGGATGGGCGTGCGTGTCTCCTGAGGAGCAGGGAGGGAGGTGAGGGCTGGGGAGGGATGGGCACAAAGAGTTTCACATCATGACGTGGCGCCTTCGGTGTAGTGCCAGGTGGTCAGAGCGGGAGAAGCTGCGGTCGCAGTCGGTGCAGCGAAAGGGTTTGATGCCGGTGTGCTTGCGAAAGTGCCGCGTCAGCTCATCCGAGCGGGCAAAGCGCCAGGTACAGCCCTCCCATGTGCACTGGTATGGCTTTTCACCTGTCAATCAACATATACATTTTATATTTACTCACATTAATTTGAGCTGGATGATGTCAGCACTGTTTTCTCCAGTGGTGCTTTATAGATGAATTAAACTCATTCCATTAACAATGGAATTTACACAGTTACTGAACTTACTGGATCAACAACAGATTTCAACTCAATAATGACTGTTTACTATTATCTTTTTAGTGCTTCTTTACAGCAGAACTGAATTCTGTTTCATCACTGAATCACTATTCTCTAGTTTATCACTGTAAAGCTGCCTTGAAACTATCTGTATTGTACAGTACTAAAGCACTATATAAAGAGATTTTAATCTCAATGTGACTTCCTGGCTAAATAAAGGTAAATAAAGCTGACGTGACTTTACAAATACAAGGAAAAAGGTATACCTGTGTGTATTCTGCGATGGGCTTTTAGATGCGAGCTCTTGGTGTAGACTTTGTTGCAGCCGTCATAATCGCACATGTGTACACGCCTTCTCTTCATGTCTGGTGAGTCAGGGTCAACTTGGATGTCCACATCTGTATTCATACTGAGAACAAAACACGTTTTATTTATTAGGGTGTGGCGACTAGTTCAAATCATACGTAAACCTATCGGACAATCTAAAGATTAAGGGAGCATTTGTGCATGTGAAGGCAGGTACAAACATCTTCACGAGTAAAATTGATTAATCTAGCAAACATCCTTGGGATTACAGTGATCAAACTAGACGTTACAATAAAAGCATACAATGAAAACTTGTAATGCGAAACTCTTAAAGGTGAAGCGTGGCATTTCTGCACCACTAATGGCACCAAACACGAAAACTGTTTGAATCTGGAGGTTGGAAGTGTTGCTGCACAGTGATACCAATAAGTTTTCAAATGAATCAACCTTTCTTGGATGTTCCATTTACTAGCCTACATGACCTTACATTTTTTTCATTTATGTAACATTTTAAGGTACATTGTCATTGACAATAATAAAAAAAGCACAAATGCCAATAAAAAGATTTTTAAAAAACTGTTTACAATTAAAAAAAAAAAAGTTTTTTCTATTTTGGTACTTGAACTACATATAATTTTAAAATGTTAATGTTGTGTTCATTAAGTAAAATACAGCAAGTAGTCACTGTCTTAATTTCTTTATTATTAATGAGTGCTGATTTAGCAGTAAAAAAAAACTGTATAATTTGCAACCAATTTATATCGATATCAGTTCTATTTCATGGGGTGTAAAAAAAAAGATTACCTTTTTACAATTTTTTGCGCAAATGCAAAAATACAACAAATATTAAAAAAAAATATATATATATATATATATATATATATATATATATACATACACACACACACACACACACACATAAAAAAAATTAAAATGTTTAGTTATATCGCCATGCCCCGAGAAACCTGTTTGGAAACGACCATTATTTTATTTGCAATTCAGTTTAAATTACACATTGCTTATCATACATTTGACTTATTTTTACTATGTTACATAAAAAGCTATGGCATTTATTTATTTTAGTGTGCAGGATGCCAGATAGCAAAACTGACACCTGTTTTAAAAACCTTACTGATTTTAAATGATAAAACCAATTAAATTAAATATGAGCCTCTTATTACTATACATATAATAATCTTGCAGTGTAAAAACGCTACTTAAAATGATTCTGGGACAGAAGTATGAGTAATATATAGCACCATGACAGGACCCCTGGTGTAACCATCCTAACTGGCCACCAGGGAGGGCTGAAGAGCAGGCATGTATGTGTGTGTCTCTAAATTCCATACAGCTGGAGAGTTTCCAGTTCAATGCTGATCTCTCTCCCTTTCCCTTCCCGCTCCAATCCCCCCCCTCCCCTTGCAATGTTTTTTTCAGTCTGTGTCTCTCTCCCCTCCTTTCCTTCCTCTCTCTTTCTCTTTCTCAGTCTCTTCCTTTCCCCTCCCTGGCTGCAAACCAGTTCACTCCCTTTCCCCTCTTTCTCCCAACTCCTTTCCATCGAATTTTCTCTCTCCAAGCAATCATCTAACCGCATGTCCGAACAATTATGCACACACCGGCAAAAGACCTTCTTGTTCTCCATCCTACCCCATCACCCTGCCACTTCTATCTGTCCTTCTTTGCATTTTACTTCAGCTTTCAAAGGTGTGACGACATTGCAAGTTATGTAACATTGTTTACACCCAGTTTAGAGAGAACCCTGCCCAGCAACACACACTCACACACACCCAACAGAAGAGGATGCATCCAGCTTATAATCAACGCTAAAAGAGCCATGGGCCTCCAGTGTGCTGAAGGTTACATAATCGTCCAGAGGAGTGGTGCAGTGATGCCATTAGACCAGGAGGTCAAACGCTCTGCCACATACATATCCCAACAATGACATGTACAGATGTATCTGGATATGCAGACACACTCTCTCTCACCTGGGTTCCATCCCTTGTGTGCTGAAAGAGGCCGATCCAGACTCTGTGCCGCTCTCAGCATCACTTTCAGACTGATACTCGACTGGAGAGGTTGAGCCTGGCTTTATACGCACTGAAAAAGAAAAAAATAAATTATCAACTGAAATATTAACATGAATTTCAGCTTTTTAAATATGCCATCCTTCATTTCTATTAATATTATTATTATTATTTGAATTAGTTTTTTATATTTTCTGTTTTTCAAAGTATTTTTAAAGTCACGTATTTTTGTCTTTTATCAGTTTTTTAAACTGCTTTTGAATTTTTTATATAGCTTTTAGTAATTTCAGTTTTAGTTACTTTAGAACATTAAGTTATCAACTAAATGAAAATGAGAAATGCTACCTTTGCATCTAGCTCACATAAAATAAGAGTTATTCTATATTTATTTATTTACATTTTTTTTTTCAAATAGCTATTTTTTTCTGGTTTTAAATCAAGTTAACTATATATATATATATATATATATATATATATATATATATATATATATATATATATATATATTAACTAACAAGATCATTTCTGTAAAATACATAATATGCAAAATCTAACCATGTTGTAACAAGAAGAACATGTTAGTAATACTATTTTAAGTGTAAGTCCCACCATATAACACAGTAAGTTATAAGCTGTATGCAAAAGAGTCATTAGTTTGGCAATCGGTTGGACAATACTGGTCACACTGTATTGTTTTGATCCAATAAAAGAATCATTTTGTTTGGAAATTGGATTCAATAGTGCTGTGGTGCCACTAGAGCAATTTTGTATGCATGCAAAAATGCACATCATTAAAAGAGCTGACTTATATTTTTGGTTCCAATACTGTTTTTATTAAATGGTAGTGGTTTTAAATAAAAATAAGCGCTTACTTTTAAGAGCTGATCTTATTTTTTAAGAGCAGACCCTACCAATGAGCATTTTTTGTTAAATATCATTTATACAAAGGATTTCACATTTGCAGGTTGAAATTTGTTTATCCAGATCTGTGGTCTCATACTTTAGCAGCCCACTGTATATATTGTTCTGTTCATATGTTATGATTGTTTAAAAAGCTTCACGCTGAAATAAGGTGTAAGCAGAGCACTGGGTCCATTTCTCAAACAAGCCAATAAATCAAATACAGAAAGGCCTTCCTGCCTAAAGTTTAATTCAAACAACATCACTTCCAGGACATAATATGATTCAGACCATTATTATAAATTTGCGAGAAGTCTTTTGTGTTTGTTGGCATCCAGACAGTTCACAAGTCCACAGGACAAAGAAAAAGAGAGAGAAAAATATCACAAGTTAAATACATGTTCCATATTGACACAGGGTGTGGATAGTTAAGTACTGGCCTGAGATCTCTGGACGTGACCTTTAACCAGATGATTTGTAGAAGCCCCAGAGTATTCAAAGATTACCTTCTAAATGAAGGGGGAAGGGTGCTGCCTATTCATTAATTCTCTTCTCCCCAAACCAAACTGCCCCATATTACTCAAAAAAAAACATATACAGAGATCCTTCTTCACAAACAACCTCACACTAGAGACAATTTGGGGTGCTATGGGCCTGTTCAATAAAGCACACTGCGTCCTCCACCTTAGTAGTTTTCCCATAAAATGAGTCCAAAAGAAACTGATCTACTTTACTGTCTCTTTGAAGATGGTCCCCACCCAAATAACACAATTTACTGACCTTCATAATGTGTCCATTACATTCAACTGGGTTTCATGGAGCTACATACAAAGTTAACAACCGGAAAAAAACAACAAAAAAACAGCCAAGCACAACTCCTCCCTGAGTTCAGACTTTGGGGTTGTATTAGTGTGTTAAACAAGCATTAGTGTTTCCTCATAGTTTTATTTGGGTGGGGTTCTCCTATGAAAAAAACATTCAGCATTTTTTTTGTATGTGTGTTTTAATGTTCTTATTATGGTCCAAGACCTGCATGGTGTCTTTCAGGGGAGGTTGAAAGCCGTGAGATTAAAAAGACTCAAGAGGACCGAACCATTTCACTCCGAAGAGGGGTGAATCATGGAAAGATCCAAGTTTTCAGGAAGAAAACTGAGGTCTTAAACCTAAATATTGATGGTTCATCTCTCAAAAATTGATCACAGTAACCACAGTTTCGTCTTGGGACAAATTATGCACCAAAGTTTAATACTTTGGTTTAGAAATTTCAACAAACCCCTAAAACTGAGAAAAAATAATAGTGCCTAGCAAGACCACTAATAACCACTGTAACTATGGTATTTGTGGGAAACTATGCTACTACGGTTAAGTTTTATAATTTGTCCTGCTTAAAAAGTTAAACATCTTGTCAAAAGCTGATGAAATATGTTTGTTTAAAACAAAAATGATTCAGAAACCTCAAAAAAACCTTTTCATGAGTGAAACTGTAACAGCGTGTACTAAGCAATTTCTATTTAATAACAGCTTTTTAATAAAGACCGGTAAGATTTGCTTTATTATTAAAAGTTTAAGCTTGTATATGCCTCACCCTGAAATCATCTTTTGTGTCTTTTATATGCATGTCCACATGTGTGGGATGAAGCAGCGTCTGTATGCTGATAACTAAACGGCAATGGCACGAAACTTCAAGAGGGCGAGACCAAGGGTGTGACTGCCTAAAGGAAATGGGCGAACAGATGATCAGCATTGCCAGTTTCAAAAAGCGGAGACAAGGTCCCACCCCAAGCTCAAATTTGCATTCTTGCTTTTCAATGGCACTTAACGCATGCCTGCAATAACATTTCTACTCGAGTAAGATCATGTCATTCTATTGAATATGTACGGGGATTGTAAAGAAATGAATGATTCTGCTTCTATTCCATTTAATGATTTGGGTTTTGAGGAAGAAATAACAGACAATATTTGGAAAATAAGACCTTTGCTCTTACAGTAGCTATCAAATGATGAGATTAATCCTTTCAGATTTCAACAAAATGGTTATAATGTTATACAATTATAAATATAAAGGGTTTAAAAGGGTTAAAAGATTCATTCAATTTAACACTACAAATGGTGAATTCTGTTCTAAATAGTATCTAAAAACTGATCTTTGGCCTTCAAAAATGATTAGAACTGATTTTAACATTTATCACTGAATAAAAGCAGATTAGTATTTCCATGTGCTATGCATTTCGATGCAGTTATATAAAAAAAAAATCTGTGAGACGAGTAAAGAATGCTGTTGCATATATCTGCCTCCGTTTAGTTCTATTATAGAAACACACTTAAATTACCAAACCCAATGACAGAATACAGTACTGTTCAAATGTATGGGGTCAGTAGGACTTTTTTCATGTTTTTGAAATAAGTCCCTTATGCTCATTGATGCAACATTTATTTGATCAAAAATAATAATAAAATTATTACTAAAATTTAAAATAACTGTTTTTTATCTGAACACCTTTTAAATTGTAATTAATTTCTTATATATAAATCCATTTTTATCATAATTAATGTTGAAAATGGCTGGGCTGCAAAACATTTTGTGGAAACAGTGATAAATGTTTTTCAGAATTCTTTGATTGACAGAAAGTTCAGAAGAGCACTGATTTAAAACAGAATTGACATTTGATCAATTTTAATGCGTTCTTGGTGTAAAAGTATTTTATCTTACTGACCCCAAACTTTCAAAATCATTAAGAAATTAATAAATTGATTTAAACATTTAATGTGTAATAAATTTATATCAATTAATATATAATATTTCAATACATTTAATTACATTTTTAGTTAACTGACAGCAAAGTGGCTCTAATTCATATGTTGTGTTTTACGAAACCGAATTACAAGAAAAACATGTTGTAAAAACACTGTTCAGACTATTCACATTGCTGTAGGCACTAATTATAATATTTAAAATCTTATGAATTAAAACAAATATTTAAATAAATAATAAATATAATAAGAAGAAATAATAATAAATATTTAAATGTATAATAAATATAAAAAATATTTAATTTCATTTTATTTAAAGCTTATTATTATAATTTCTTTTTTATATTGTTGTTGTTTTTTTTTGTTTGTTTGTTTGTTTTTTTACATTTTTAAAAGAGCTTTTTAAAGTTAGCTTATTTTAAACCATTAATGGGCATGTTAATGAAACGTTAGCGGAACAGAACTACAAGAAAAACATTGGTCGTAAAAATGTAAGCAGTTCTGAATACGAACAGGTTCATGATTCCCAACCCTACTATTGTAGCTATTATGTAGATTTATGAGGTTGTGGAAGCTCATTCTAGTGCTACAGCTGAGCATGTGCAATAGGACTCAGCCTTATTACCTGACCCCTCCGACCGGCCGTCGCTTCCGATGAGAGGTACTGTGATGGCGGCGGTAGCCACTCCGTCTGTGGGTACGGTTGTGTAGACCACCGGTAAGGACTGCACCACCACGGGGATGGTCTGCAGCTGCCCCATTTTACTGGGCATGCTCACGGAGGGTATGGTGTGGATGAAATGCAGGATCTGCTGACCTCCGACCCCTTGCGTGGATGCCAGGATGGAGCCCGGCGACAGCACCGCCGGGATAGTGGCGCTCGCCGTGATGTTCGCAGGGGTGGAGGTTGCCGTGGCTACCGGAAGGGAGGGGCGGGGCTTGTTGAGGGACAGGTCCACGGGTTCCGTCTGGTCGTCATCGTTGTGTTGGGTGCTGATGTCACGGAGCGGAGGGGGCGAGGACTTGATTTTGAGGTCTGTAGGCTCGGGATAATCATCTAACGGCTCTTGTTTCTGTAGAAGCACAAAAATATAAGAAAACTGTGAGGAAAACTAGGGTATAAGGGAGATAAGGAACAAATATGGAAGAGCAAACGAGGCGAGGAAGGAGATTACGAAGGACAGAAAGGAAAGGGAGGGTACAGAGCGCTCATGCTCAGCTGTGCAGCAGCTCCACAAAACACAGGAACAATAGCTGGCCAGATTGGGCCTCCGCGCTGCAGAGGAGAAGGCCTGAAGCTGGCACGAGTCCAGCTCAACACAGCCAAGCCCAGACACACAAATTTATACACACATACACAAAGATCTGTGTGTGTGTGTGTGTGTGTGTGTGTGTGTGTGTGTGTGTGTGTGTGTGTGTGTGTGTGTGTGTGTGTGTGTGTGTGCAAGCTACACCCACTAAACTCCCTCTGCAGTGAGACTTCTAAGTAGCTTTAAGGCCTGTGTGTTTATGCTTTCGGTGAGGTAATAAAACAAATGAAAAGTTTGAAACTAATTCCTGAATGACACTTCATGCAAACAGAGAGGCTTGCGTGTTCTTAGCAACAGCAATGGAACACTGAACATAAAACGTTAAACTTGTGCTGCCTCTCTGTGCAAAACTCATTTCCATGATGATAGGATGTTGTGGGTGGTTGTCAAGGTGTTGCTATGTGGTCGATAAAGTGTTCTGAGTGTTTTTTAGCACATTGCTTAGCAGTTGTTGGGTCTCTTTGATATTCCGATCTCTAGTTTCATTCTTCAATGCAAGTCTATGGAATTCTAAGGATGTAAAAACACTATTCAGACTATTCAAAATGACTTTTCTTTCACATCCAGCTTGCCGTAGGCACCAATTAAATTTTTTTAAATAAAACATTTTTCCCAATGGATTTTAAACATTTTAAACTACTTTAAATTACTTTTGTTATTTTTTTTTGCTTTTATTATATGCTCATCTACATTTTTTCTCTGAATACACAATCATAGGTATTAAGTAATTATAGTGATGCCTGAATTAATAATAAAGTTTGTTGTAATAAGATCTTTCAACTTGAAGCTGAACTTTCCAAATCACATGCTTAAATGACATCATCAAAAACATAACATTACATTTTCAGCATGGCAAATTCTCATGACGTCAATCAATAAAGTAAAAAAAACAAAGGGAAGACAGGTACAGACAGAAGCTGATTTGAGTATCTGGAGGTATTAGGAGGAAACAAGTGAGAGAAAACAAGAGCGAGTGGGCCGGGGTGGGAGCGAAACACAGAGAATAAGGGGAGAGTGGGTGGGAAAGGCCTCCGGTTGTCATGGAAACTGGGAGGTATATCAGCTGACTCATTTTCCCGCCCACCTCTTTCTCCGTCTCTCTATAGTTCTCCACCCTGCCACCTCACTCTCTCTGCATCCCCACCCTTCATCCACTCCACCTTTCTCATTTTCTTGAGTTGTTTTCCATTGCTCAAACTCAAAGAAATCACGTAAAGATGTCGAGCTGGAGTCGGGAGAACGACGTCGATAAGTGACCCAATTATCACTAGTGTGCTGTGTGGGATGCTAATTGAGTATGTTCAATGTCTATTAGCAGTTGTAGGAAAGTGTCTGTGAGTGTTGAGAGAAGGATGAGCCTCGTGGCTGTCATTATCAAAACAAACTGTTTAATCTGTGAGATCTTTTACAACAACATTCATATTAGCTATACATTTGGGTTGCGTTAATTAGATGCAAACAAAACATAAACTAATTGTGAGAAACAAACAGGTTTCTTCACAAATCAACACCAAAGTCACCAAATTATTTCTTTTTTTTTCCTAAATTAAACAGACAACATTGCAGACGTTTGTTCAGGTCTCCAGTGTTATAATAATTTTGGTACCTGCCTATTAGGGTTGGGCGATGTCTTCAAATTTGGCATCGGACGATGTCTACAGTGAAACATCGCGATGGACGATGACGGGATTGGGTGCGAGTTTGGGGGGGGTGGGGGGGGGGGGGGGGGGGGTGGGGGTCAGGGGGATTGGGAGAGGTGTGCCCAAAGAGTGAATCGTTATAAGGGATAACAACTAATGATTCCTAACACTGTGTCTACACCGGATGTGCTCCGGAGCGATTATCTTCAGAGAGCAAGTTGCTATGGTTACTTACATACCCTGAAAGTAACCTCTGATTTTGGAACCGAAAGCTGAGGTTATCTGCTCACTTATCCTCAAACATACCCGAGTATGTCATATAACCTGCTTTTTGAAATACCCCCCTGGCTGTGGATGTACTGCATTATAAAAAAAAATCACACAGGTAAAACACAGACAAACCAGTCAAAACAAAATAACAGCCAACATATCAAGCACACACAGACATACAAAGTGAAAAGAGTAGTTCGGTGAGAAACTATTGGCAGAAACCTAAGAGCAAGCACCGAAGAGCAACTACTCATGGTAAAGGTTGGCAGCGCAGAGAGAACCGCTCCCTGTTTCTCACTGTGTAGAAATGCAGAACAAATTGAGAGCGAGAAAAAGAAACTAGAACTATTATGTGAGTTTCTGATGAAAAATCCTTCCATTTAACATTGTTAGGAATGATGGACTGATAGCAGTATGACTCTCTGCTGACCTTAATGGGCAAACTGGCCATTAATAATATTCCCAAGAGAGTTTACATTCCACCACAATACTAAGAGATAAAAAAGCTTTGTTACAAATTAGGTTACTAATTAATTACAACAGACAACAAATGACTGATGGCAACTATGTGGATTTCTGTCTTGGATCATGAAGTTCTACGTGTTAATGACAATTGTTTTTTTATGTCTTACAAAAACAGGGAGGGGCTGCCTCTACTACTAATATCCAAAATTCAAAGCTAGGACAATGGTGTTGCACTGTGCTGGATAGATTACTTACAAATTGTAGTCCATTACTGATTACAAATTACATCATGGAAATTGTAGTTAGTAATGTACTCTGTTGGATTACACACATTAGGTAATGTATTCTGAATACTGTTAGATTACATTTAGATTACTTCTGACCTAACCAATCAGAATTTTTTTTCATTCTTTGATATTATTTAATATCCTCTCCATATGTGTTTGATTACAGTCACCTGAATTAATTACTGGTGCAGTTCCATAAAACTGGAACACTTTCTGAATGTATAAAAGGCATAGGATTTTTTTTTGAAGAAAAAAAAAATAGGAGAAAAAAAAAGAATTGGGATGAATCAATACATTCTGTATAATTTACTGTCATTGTGTAAATAATATGCAATCATGTAATCTATAGAAAAGTAACTGTTATCTGATAATGAGTACTTTGAAATGCAATCTTTGAAATCAATTACAAGTACTCAATTTTTAGAATCTGATTATGTAATCCAAATTACATTTAATCAGTTACTACCCACTACCCAGCACTGGTGCTGCACTATGCAAACTACTTTATGTTGTAAAAGCATAATGCTGCACCATCAAATATGGTCATCAATTTCAGGAACCAATACTAGTGACATATCAACATTCTTGATACCACAACACACTGAAAATGGTATACACTAACTACTAACACATTCAGACAATGGCATATAGGCTTCAAGTACTGGTATATTCTTAACAACCTTGCAGTCAAATGTTAGTCCAGCTGTCTGGAGCTCTGCTCATTATGCTGGAAATGAACATTTGGTACATGCTGCTTTAAAGACCTAAAGCAGTAAGACTTCTGTCTGCTTACATCAGGAACATAAATAAGAGCCCATCTTGTTTTGTCTCTCCAGTCTACCATTAAACTGTCAGAATGATGATCACTGTCAAAGACCCCAGTGTATCCAGTACACTGCCCCAGGTTCACAGGCAAACTAGCCCTCTCTTCTCTCATCCCAGATACATCCACTCAATGTCAGTATAAGCAGACTGGATTCATGCTTGACACAAAATCCAGTGTGTATCCTACCTTAAAATCAAACTCACGAGTTTCTGAAAGCCCGTTGCAGGTTGAGAATGCATGTTGTTTAGTCAGGCCAGTCATTTAGGATTCTGCAGGGTGTGGTGTACAGATACGGATGATAAAATATAGGAGTGCAAGGAAACGGTAGTAGCTGAGGGTGATATTACCATCCATGTTTGTGGCCCTGCCTAGCATTTGAAAGGGAGTGTCATGTAGCCTCTCCCACAAACAATTCACCAACTACCACCCTGGGCCTCATTGACCTACCGGGTTACAATGTCATGTTGTCTATGAAGACCTACTCCAACTGTGATGTGTTTGAGCGCACAACTTTGAAATACCCGGCAACCGACGGAGAGCCCTTACCTTCCTTTTCACAACCACCTGCCATATCAGATTGAGCAGGTGAAATCGACAGCAGATCTTAACGGCAACTCCAAGGTACTTTTTCCCAAACTGAACAACTCAATGAAGAACAGCAGCTGCCTTCAACTCTTCCCCGGTGAATCTTTCTACAGATTTCTGACCAGTAGCAAAGCTGTTCTATAATAAAACTGGTTCCGAATCGAGTCTTTATGAAGCACCAGCTGGGTAAAAGCACATTAGACACAGAGAAGGCTGTATGTGTGTGAAGAGGATGAGAATAAAAGGGTGTGGAGCACATCTTTGTGCCTAAATGTTCCGGTTAGCTCCAGAGTGAGTGCATGGCAGGCATGTAAGGTGTATGCGGATGCGAGCATGTGTGGAACCCTGCAGGTATGTGGTGTTCTGCGTGTGTCTTATGGCTTTAGGAGTGTATAGTGAGGGGGTGGGAGTATTGTGAGGGGGTGGGGTGGTGTGTCAGTGTGTGTGTGCTCAGGCGGAGGGGTGTGGGGAGGCTACATCACAGTCGTTCCAACTCCCGCCAGAGCCTCGTTGCCATGACTACAGCAGAACGGAAGCCTCCCTCAATATATCCTATTAGGGCATTGGCGAGACTTGGAAGGAAAGATAGAAGGACAGAATAGGAAAGGTAAAAAAAGATACCCCAACAAAGTGAAGAGAAAAGAGCACTGGAGGAGTAATGTTAATACATAAAATATTATGTTATGACTCCTTATGGGGAACTTCAGACTGTAAGATACCGTCCGGCAGAGGGAATTGCCTGTTAATGATCACTCTTCTGTTTCTTCAATTCTCTCTTGTATATTTAGTAATGGAAAAAATGTAAGATTTAAGGAATACTGTCTCTTTCCTGGACTCAGTCGCAAATGGGATGCATATCTGTAGCACATTGAATACAAAAAAAGGAAGTGCTTTTCGAAAATAAACTGTGATTGGCTGACTTGGCACAATTTCCAGAGGTCAGGGTGCACGGGTTTGTATTAGTTTGCTGAGAAAAAGTTTATAAGTTACAAGGCAGCTACTATGAGTTTTTCTGATAGTCGAGAGTATTTGTTAAAGTTTGCAAAAGTTTCATGGTAGAAAGTAAACATTACAAAACAATCTTTGGCTGGTCGCCTTACATCTGATTCAGATAACACCTTCCTGTCTAACTGAGTGGTTCTTAACCAGGACGAGCATTGTGCGATTTGTTTTATTCTAGAAAGGATTCAATTGGACAGAAAAGAAAATAAGTGTAGTCATTAAGATTTTTGGTCTGTTTTCCCAGAAGAAAACTACATTTTCAATGCATGTCTGCAAAGGATGCCTCAAAGCCACAAAATTCACCCTATTTTAATTTAATGGGGACGATGTAACCAAATCATCCAAGCATGTTTTATTAAACAAATGCCCTTATAATTTTTAATTAAAATGTCATAACTATAATAACTTCATCTTCTGGTAAAACAAATTCCCTCTAGTATACAGGACTTCTCCAGTCATTTAATCTGCATAACCCTTCTCCCCTTCCTTTCATACAATCAACTGCAAACTCACATTCACACCTCAATCCATCCAATCAACAACCAATGTATAGAAGCAAGTCCCCACCCTTTTTTTTTTTTTTCTTTTTTGACAATCCATTTCACACAGATATTATATTGACAAAAAGATATGTTGCTACTTCTGGTTCATTTAGAATTTAACGCCAAGTCAAATAGTCCAGAGGATCATATTATAAACCTATTATTACATACATTTGTAGAATAACATGTAGCTATGCCCTGGCCTTATCTAGAAAGAGGAGATCCAAGTCTAGAGGAACCCTGAGGTCAACTGACTTCATCTAAGTGACACTGCAACCACACCCCTTTCCAGTAACTCCAAGCTTCCTCTCTATCCCACAACGAAGTTCAAACCCCACAAAAGCTCACTCACCACCATACACTCCACCTCCTCTGGCTCCGACTTGATTTGTATGGATGGCATCTCCTCAACAGGCTCAGAGGTGGCTGCAGTGGATTTCTTCGGACTCGTCTGACACTGCAAAGGAGAAACAGAGAACACTTAAAAACTAATCGGAGCATCAAGTTATAGTCTTACCAGCAGTCTCATGAGTAAGCAGAATGCTAACCTCTGACCAGATTCACCATATCTACAATCCACCTGAAGTTCAGAATTAAATTTGAAAGAAAAGTTAGCATGAGACTACAGAGAGAGAGAGAGAGTCAATGATCTTCACCAGACTACTGTGAGGACAGTTAGTCTCTTAAATTCAATTTAGCTGAGGGAGGAGGAAACAAAAGAGATGGTGAGTGGAAATCAAGTACAGGTCAATCAAATGTGGGGGATGTTTGAAGATGAAGGGAGAATCACAGAAACGGGAAAAAAAGAGAAAAGCAAAAAAGACTACATCAAAAATACTTTAGATATTACGTCTACGGTAAACTTAATGGCAAAGGTGTAGAAAACAGAAGATTAGAGGCAAAAAAATGGTTCTTAAAGACTGACCAGCTGGAGAAAGACAAGAGGAGAGCAAGATTGAATCAGCAGGGAGGAGTAGCAATCCTGCATTGCCTCCCTCTTCGAGCCGAGCCGAGCCGAACCGAGTCACACCCAATTCTTTAAGACCGAATAGCAGGAGAGAGGCCAGTCTCATAGAGTAGAGCAGCAGTATTAGTGGAGAGAGAGAGAGGGAAATGTGATAATGCTTAGGCATGGGGGTGGAAGTGGGGGTCATGTGACCCAGCTGCAGTAGATTCCACAAAGAGGTGTGGCCCCCCATAAGCTGGGGTGTGGCCGCCCTCAATGTGCCCCTCCTCCCAACCTGGCACGGACACACGGTGAACACATGCACTGTGAACAAACATATATGCATTCCTTTTGATGGCTCATGTTGTCTGAGATAGCTGGTAAACACCACTGTTACCCAACGTTTCATACACACTGAATGAGAGCAGAACGTGTGTAAAAAGCACTCACCAAGAGGCTTTGGTGAGTAAATAAAATTGTGTTACTTGCAAACAGGCAGGAACTGCCACATTTAAGACAACTGTTACGACTGATGGGCTGACACCTTTCGATGCAAATAAAGGAGAACCACAAAGAAATGGAAAATGGTAAATATGACCATTTCTAGCTTTGAAAGACACTAACAATTAATAAATAAAAATGAATCATTTTCAACATTAAAACTAAAAAAGTATTTTTCATGAGCACTGAATAGTGTACCCATAAAAAGTTCTCTCAGCCAATGAAACTGGGGGATGGGTCTCTGCAGGGGAGTAAGATCTTACCACATCTTTCCATCCATTAAGGAATCCCAAAAAAGGCCTGGAAATGTTATCATTAGTTTATCTATGATGACTAAAGTTTTTAAGCTTTCAAACTCTATTTGGTAACACAAATATCTAATATTCCTTGCAAAGTGTCACAAAGATGAAAATATGATGTGCGCTTATGTTTTGGTTTATGCTGCAGCTAGACAACGAAATCACTACTAAATAATACCAATGTCAACAATCCCAAAAGATAAACATATATATTATCTTTAATTTATTCTAAAGCATAATGCAAAATACAATTTCATGTCAGGTAAGTTTTTTCTTAATTCACCCACAACTGGCAGAAAGTGACTTTTGGACTCTGTCTGCAAGTTATACACACAAGACCGGCTCCAGCAATATGGAAGTATGTGAGCACTTCAATGATTGAGAGTAGCATTCGCCCACTAGCAAAATTTACCAGAGTGTGTGTGTGTATATATGTGTGTGTGTGTGTGTAAAGGCTCCCCTGGGAGCTTGTGCTGTGGGTAGTTCCAGGAATAAAAGAGGGTGGGGTGGGTGTGACCCCAGTCCTTCTATGCCCCAGCAGGAAGTTACGGAGAGAGGAGGGGGTTCTCATTACTGAGAGAGGGAACATCAATGATTAGAGAGGAAAGCACAAAGTACAGAGGATAGCAGAGAGTAGGAAACGAAAGAACGGGAAAGAAGAGAGGGAATGATGGGGGTGGAGGGGGAAAGGAAGAGAGAACCATCACAATCTGGGTCATGGCGATCTCTCTCACTCAGTAGCTCCCAAGCCCCCTTGGCAACCAGTCCCCGCCCCAGTGCGGCGTGGGTAGACTGGCCGTCTGGGACTGCATAGCTCACCATGCACGCCCTTCTGTCCATCCCTCCTTCTCCAAAGAGAGTCATACTTTGGTACTCATATTTAGCAAGTATTGGCTTCCTTGAACAATGGCAGAAATTATATCGGAACCTAACAATCCTCATCATGAGGGAAGAGCAGGAACTGAAGAGGTATCTACAATCCACATGATATAAAACAAAATGTTGGGGCAACTAGTACAAAAACACTAGTGCAATACTGTTAAAAGTCATCATCTTCTACTTCAGGTGTTTCATGATGGAAATGCAAGATTTATCAGAAAGTACAATTTATGGTGTACAATACCTTTGGCAAAAAGTCCTAAAATTTAACCAAAACTGCTTTCAAATGCAGATGGAGTCACATAAGCACAGGACACTAAGTTTTTCTTCTTCTAATTCTCCTTGATCTTTACAAAAACACCTGGAATAAAGGAAGCCACACCAGATTAATTCACGATTGCATTTGTTGAAACAGTTAGCAGTACAAACCCATCCCTAATTCCATGACACATTATATCTCTTGGGCACTGCCAAAAAAATATCAGGGGCTTCCCAGGCTTGAATCCCAGTTTTTTTTTTCTTTTTTTTTCAAACTTGACCCTCAACTAAGCACCTAAGTCAGCAGAACCTTGTTAAAAAACCATTGCTCTTTAAGAATGATACTCTGGGACTTACTAGGACCAGAAGGGGCTAAACTCATAATGCATGAGGCCCTGAGAAGGAAGTAGGACTTTAGCTCTGAAAGGTCGAAAGGGTGTTCAAAGCCGTATGTTGCACAATCGTGTAACCCGAGACTGGACATTGGCTTGTTCTCCATACCATGGCTAGGCCCAACTGGACCCCCTGAACATGCAGAGGGGGCAGGGAGGTGTGGGTTGTTCTCTGAGTGGTGTGGGACAGTTTTCCTAGCAGCAGGGAGGAAAGGCAGGGTCTCTCCACCTCCCTTGCTGTTGTGTAGTTAGTTTCTCTGACTGCTGTAAGTACACAAGTAAAACCTTTGCCCAAATTCCAAAGTGCAGGAGCTGCCCCAATCTAGGACCTTGTCCTTTCATTGAACCATTGAGGCAAATGGGGGTGGGAGGAAATTTAGTAGTGAAACCATTCCAAGTTTAAGAAGAGATGTGGCAGATGACAGCCAATCCAAGACTCCTTTTCCCATCATGAAAAATGGGTATCACATATCCACCATCTTCTAAGATTTTATTCCAAAGTGACATTACTGCACTAACTATTGTAGATACTCGCCCAACCAGACAAAGCACACAGAGGATTCAAGAAATTAAACTTAAAATTTTAATCTTGATGTTACCAAACTACAGTAACTCTTGTCTCAGGTTCAGCACTCTGGCCTACATTAAGTATCATATGAAAGCTTAAAAAATAAATAAATAGCGGGATGCAAGGGTTGTATTAGTCTAGAGAGCATTTTGTATATAAACATTTACACACAATCTACAGTCTACAGTCTAGCACTATAAAGCACAGGACACACCAAGCCAACGGTTTGTCGGGCTAGTTTATTTGGTGTGTTCCACACGTCAGCTCTCATCGTGCTCACATCAGCGGAAGTTTGCCCAATTCAACACGTTGAATAAGCGTCGGGATCATCGGCACGAGTGAGAACTCTGATTGGATGTTGAGTTTAGCGAATAGGTCAGTGCACAAGCATTAAAGCAGAAGTAATGAAAACTAGTAAGTAAATGAAGGCGGCACAGACAGAAGGCTGTTTTTTTAATAAAGTTATATTTTTTGAGCTTTGTTTGAGTAGAGAAAGGGGAGCGGGACCAGAATAGGACCTCGAGACGGGAATCGAACTCGGGTCGCCGTGAGCACAGTTGCGCTGTATATGTCGGTGCACTAACCACGAGGCTATCGGACTCGGCAAAAGGCTGTTTTAATGTTACGTGATCTTACCCAAGCATTTCAATAGCGAATATTTTCATAACATGAGCCGCTTAAAATAAATAAAATTATCAACATAAATGATATTCAAAATGGTAAACAAGCACTGCTTTGTTTACATTTAGTATATCTGCGTATATCCTTGTTTCGGTTTCTCCTTTTAAATGACAAATATATACTATTGATAACTGCTGATATAGACAGCTAATTCCTCTCAAGCAGGGGCAGAAGTTAGTCTGCAGTCGGCTGTAGCCTGAGCGGTGTGTTCAAGTGCAGCTTTTTGGTCCAGACGCTGCCGAAGCAAGACACAAACACCGTCAGTTTTCATCACTGCTAGTTCTTTGAAGTCGGCTTGGTGTGTCCCAGTCTTGAGCCCAAATAAAAGGAAAAAAAGATAGATCATCTATTTTCTCGTCTCATGAGTAAACACAAAAAATATGACAGCAGAAACTGATTTGAGATCAGATTTTGTGACATGGTGCATAGCAAAGCTTGAAAATACAAAAGTAGAGTAGTGATGTGAAATCTTGTCTCCAAGGATCCAACTCATGGAATATCATTGCTTACCTCAGTGTGACTAACATTTTACATAATCTGAATTAGTAGGCAAAAATCTCTTGTTTGCTTGTTCAACCTTTTTTATTTATACAAAATTTACATTTTGGTGTACATCTGCACTAGTTTGCAGGTTTCTTTCCAGTCATTGGTTTGCACACTTCCACTGACAGTGCTTTTTTGCACTTAGCTTTTCTAAAGGATGTCAGGTAAGCTGCTTGGTCAATTGATGTGACACACTTTCGCATTCAGCAAGGAAACTAGTGGTGTATGACTTTCTGGTTTGAACAAAATTTTTTCTCATTGATTCATATTTGGAAAAAAAAGTATAATTGTGTTAAGTGTAATAATTAATTTCTTTCCCTGACATGAAATTCCCGATTGTGACTGTATTTCCCCTGACCACACCTTAAGAAAAGAGGATGCTGTTTGACCAACATGTAAAGTGATCAACTATGCTAAAACTATTCTGCAGAATGCAGCACATTCTTTTTTAGCTTTGAGGAATGAAGGTATCTATGTGCTCATGTAAATTAACATTAAGCAGGTATATATTTTTTAGGTATATTTGGATTTTTGTAACTTTTAACAGTTGATGACTCATCTAGCACTCAAGAGTATACAAATGTCTACCCCAAAAAAATTTGCAATAGCATGTAGCAAATAATGTTTTACAGCTGTTACATAAGCTAAAAGTCATTTTTTAATAAATAATATAGAAAAAACCCAACACTCCTGACTTTGTTTCAATAGGAAATATGTTAGCACAGGAAGTTAAACTGCACTTTTAAAGAAATTTCATCAGGTCTTTAAATATAAAGTTCTCTCTCCTTTCTGTAAAATGTTTCAGGGAATATTTTTCTGTACTTGTTTTTGGTATGGTAACTTTTCACCTTTCTCTGTCATCTTTATGTAAAGTATCAGTATCCAAGTATCCATCTTAGTTTTCTAGGATGCAAGCTCTATTTACATGTAAAAACTCTGAGAACTCGTCATTTTGACAAGTCTATTTGATGTAATTCTTGTAAGCTGTAAAAATAAGTTGTGGTTATGAGGGTGAAGTGAAACAAACTCCAAATGATGAACTGACTGACAAGTAAACTTACTTTGTCATTGCTTTTCTCAGAGCTGCTCCACTAACTCCATGCACTGCCAAATAAGGTGTTCGAGGACCAGCTACGAAAACAAATGAGATGTTCCTTTAGTGTTCATGGAAGAAGACAGCCTCTCCAGCACTTGAGGGGAACTACTCTTTTGTCAAGAAAATAAGGTCTCTGGTTGTGTATGCATGTGTGGATCTGTGCGTACGTGTACATGTTTGCCACTGCTGTTTAAATATGTCAGAACAGTGTAATTTTAATGCAGTTTGTTGGGGCCTGGGGCACATCTTGTTCTGTGTACTAGCCAGTACTGTCACTGCGTCCCTTCATGTAATCAACTTATCGGTCCAAAAGCAAAAGAAGGGAAAAAAAAAGAGTGAGGCAGAGAGAAAGGAAGAGGCAGAAGGGGAGGATACACATGTAAGGTCACAGCTGCATGGGGTGTGTAAAGGGGATGAGCAGCAGAGGGTTTGGTGACACACACAGAGTACAGGCTGTGGTGCAAGGACTCTGTCCTACCCTCTGGTTCTTTCCGTTAGCCTCTTGAAGGTACAAGGCCTCCCTTTGGCCAAAGACCCCCCTGTGTGTCAGGCTTCTCTCCGTAAAGCACTATGCCCTTAGAAAGTACTGTTCTGGTAGCAGTGATAGTTTCCGGTGGTAATACCATTAATACCAAAAAAGGTCCTTTGTCAATAGTGTAGCGATGTATGAAGCACAGCTCACACAGAAGTCACTTTTAAACAAAGCAGCTTTTTCACTGCACACTAAAGGTAGTGTCACATGAGTGAAATTTCAGCAAATTTTGAAAGAAAAAAACAGGCCTATTGTCTATAGTGTAGCAATGTATGAAGCACAGCTCACATAGAAGTCACTTTCAAACCAAGCAGCTATCTTTTGGTCAGTGTAGCATGTGACAAACTTAAACCAGTAGCAAAATCGCCAAACCACAGTAAATGTCACCCCTTTAAATGGGACAAGGAAGCAATTGTGTATCCAATATGTAAAGTAAAATGAATATGTAATCTAAACATTATATGTAATGTAAAGTTCAATCTATTCGGCAGAATTTTGCAGCACAGAAAATTCAAAAGCCAGTTCCTTTTGGGTCAGCACATTATGATTACAAAAATAGAAAATTTTTAGATTCAGTACTGCATCTCCCCGAAGCAGAGACTTAGAGATTGGCCTTGAGTGAAGCTGCTAGGCTGCCTACAACTCCACCCTTTCTCTTCAGCGTCGTGTCACCCTCACACACACAAGTCGTGGTGGAACAAAAGGTCTGTGTGCAACAAGAAGGGCCCTGCCTCAGAAGAGTCTGCTGGGGGATGGAACAAGAAGAAGCAAGCTGCGAAAAGAGAACCGTAGGAGTTTTTGAGGTGAGAGTTGAGACCAATGTAAGAATCACCTGAATAGGTCAAGGCCAACTGAATGGCTGAAGCAGGAAACACAGGGCTTACAAAGGGTCTGAAAGAAGGACACCACTCTACTTTAACACTTCACCCGAAAACAATGAATTTCAAGGAATTGTTCTCAGAAAAATGAAAATTCTATTATCATTTGATACTTTGCTATCTTATGTGACACATAAGTGTTCTGAAGTTATTTTAATGAATTCTGGTCTGTTCGTCACACAAATCGAAGCCATTATTTACTGAACATCTCCAGAGTAGAAATTAACATCGATCTAGCATTAATCAATGTAGGCTCTTTCCTAATAAGCCTATCTGTCTGAATAAATAATTGTTAGCCTCTCTTTAAATTTCCATTTCTATTTAAATATATTTTAAAATATTATTTTTTCCTATCAGGATTCTTTGATGAATAGAAAGTTCAAGAAGTAAAAAATAAATAAATAATAAATAAATAATAAATCAAAGTACAAAAATCTTTTTATTTATAAATGTATTAATTATTTTTGCTGTCAATTTTGATCAATTTAATGCATCTCTGCTAAATAAAAGTATTAACGTGTGGGGAAAAAAAAACTGATCAGAGCACACCTATAACATGACGAAAAGACGGCTTCAAAAAGACCCTATGGTCAGTGACTGGTATTTCTTCCAGTAAAAAAAACTGATCCGAGCACCCTTACCCAAGACATGCAATTAACAATACCAAATGGTATCAAACAGCAATAGCATTAGCACTTTATAGACACAAAATTAATCAAAAAAATTCAGGAGATTTTGAATATAATGCTATTTCAAGGTTTTTTTGGTCCTTTTTGAACCTTGTCAGAGTGGTCACAATAAACAGGAATTTCCTCTTCTTTTGTGTTCCCCTGAAAAACTGTAGGAGTAGGAGTAAATAATGACAGAATTGTCATTTTTGGCTGTACTGTTTCTTTAAGAATACCAACAAAGATTTTTAAGAATACTCTTAAAATACATTAAGAATGTACATTGGCTGCAAATAAATTCAAACAAAGCCACACCTAGGACTTTCTCTTTATGGTTGGCACAGTCACCATAGCAGTGAACCTGGCCTTATCTCACCTAAAGAACTTATACTGACAAGAAGTGAAAGCAAACAGAATGTTCCACTGCAACAGCGGCGTCCAGCAACAGCCCTGCGCTTCCGCCATTCTAGAGTGAAACCGACTCAGCAGTCACTAGCTAACAGCTGACTTTTTAAAAAAAAATGTACATTGAAGCTGAAATACAGCCTGAACGATGGCAACAATAACATTCAATCTAGACTAGTGATCCTCAAACCCTTTTAACAGTTTATATTACAGACTTTGTGTTTAAGTCTTCCCTGTTTTTCACAAAAGCTTTGTTCTCTAGAAACCGTGTCAGTTTCGGTTGAAATTATTTATTATAATATATAAAGTATTAACATTATAAACACTGAATTAATACCAACATATGAAATTAAATAAATGACAGAGAAATTAGGAATGTTGGACAATAAATATATAACAGATTGAGGAAACTGCGTTTGCAGTATTATCTTATATTAATGTCCTTTAAAGGAAAAACACAAAAAAAAAAAACTGAATAGCATAATTTCACAAACACACACACACACACACACACACACACACAGCCACTTTCTCCAGAATTATTTAATTATTTAATTATGACAGACACAGCAATGCATCATGTAGATCACCATTTGTAGTATGTTCCAGGGGATTAAAACGTAACTTACAATATATATTTCAGACTTAAAGTTAGTGGAGTAATAGCAACCAATATATAGTAATAGTAAATGTGTAAAGTTGCATAATCTTATTATAACTTAGTGTAATAGCCATATAAATCATTATTATGGCTTCTATGGCTAGGACCTGCAGTTCCTAAAAGGAATTAAGTTTAGTACTAGACTAAAAACAATTAGCAGGTGCATAAGACAGCGCTACGTCCCATTTCAAAACGCACTATATTTTTATACTTTTGTGAATTATTACCTGTCAGGGTCTTTGGGAAAACAATGAAAGACAAGATGTTTACTGTCACACTGATAGTTTTTGCATTGGATTGCCCAACATGTAAATATAACATGTAAAGTATGCAAGCTTTAGGACATACTATCACGTCATTCAATTGTGTCTTTTACGGAGCGCTCTGTCGCGCAGTTACATGCTTCCTGTCACTGTAAACTGGCCTGTCAATCATCTTGTCATAGTTAACATCCTCCACATTTCACTTCATTTAACTTCCTACCATATCAGAGAGAAAAGTAGCAGCACGTTGATCTGCGAGCCGCGGGTCTTCATGCGGAGAACCCTGCTCATATTTTCTGCATTATGTTGCATTTAAAAGATAACGACCAAACAGATGTTTATAAAAGTTTACATTGCTGTTGCAAATGAAATATAACACAGATAACGTAAAATAAATATTTTTTTTTTACCAGGTTAAATGTTGATTATTAGTAACTCAATCCCCTTTAACTAAACCTCTTTACTTAACCGTAGGTCGCATACATCCACCATGTTTGTAGTTTTTTCATGCTTTTTATTAATGTTTGTAGTTTTCAACCGAATCATGTCAAAGTGCAATGGTTTGTGGGTAATATTAGCCATTGGAGTGTGCACAGATCCACACTTCAAAAATTGACCTGAAATAGTAGACCATTTGGGGACTTTTGGCATACTCTTTTCAACGTACTATGCTTTGGGACACACTTATTTTAATTTCACAAATGGATAGTATGAACATTGGGACGCATGGTTGGTCTTCTATACTTTGTCTCACCACACCCTTCTGACGCAAACTCTGCTGCTACTTCCCATAGCCCTCCCCACCCTAAAACACACACTCACACACACATACACAACAGTCCTAACATGCTCATTCATTTACCTCCAGTTCTTTTATTTAAAAAAGAAAGGTCTGTCCTGCTGCATTCATGCAGAAATTAAGTTTCTTCACATGACGCTTGGCTGAAATGTAGCCTTGCTAATGTGATGCAAACCTCAGTGTCTCAAGCCATTTAATGATGGTGAAGCAGATGAGCACCCAAGACAGGAAGGAAGAAGTTTCTCTCTTTCTGAAAGCCAGCTCATCTCTGCTGCAGAGCTGCACTGAGAGAGAAAAACACCAAGAGAGAGCTGGTGATGTCAACTTTAAAGGCATACAGTTAAGATGCAATTCCCAAAGAACATACCCGAGTGGATAGTCTATACTTCCCTTGGAAGAATTTGCTCGAGACAAACCCATTTTTGCCTCACTCCTCAAAATTAAGCTACAGTAAAAGGCTAATGCAAATGTCCAGCATTTGCATATGTTTAGAGGGGGCTACAGGAAAACAAAGTTTCTCAACTAGTTTTCCAAATCACGTAATTTTCACATTCTAAGCAATGGCTTGCATGCTGTTTCCAACATCAATAGTCACACACACACATTGAGACACACCCTCCCCACCCTGAGCACCCCACCCCCGCTCCCTCTTTTTCACTGCAGACAGTTTGGCAGAACTGCAGGGGTTGCTATGGGGATGGGATTCTTTCCCTGGTTAATGATTGTGCCGCAATGGTAGGGGGTCATTCTGTCACATTGCCTCTAATCTAGGGAGACATGGACAATATCCTTACAGTCCCATACCACACACACAAACACACCCCAGAGCCCCCACTCATGCAAAACCTCACCTCTAGCTTGTTTTACTTCCTTTAGGTCTGTGCAGGGGGCAAGGAAGTCGACCGGAAGTTGAAGTCGGCCGCGTGCCGCCATCTTGTAGCAGAACTTCACTTGCGTTAGCATCCCATTGACTCCCATTCATTTTTGCGTCACTTTGACAGCGAATAACTTTACATCTGAGGCGTTTAAAGACTCCATTTGTCCATTATTTATTTCTAAAGATACACGACAATGTATAAAGGGCTCCATTACCTTCTATGTTACATTATGGCCCCGTAGAAACAGTTTTTGTAAAAATAGGCTAACGATTGCGTCATAACCACTCGACTCTCTGTCGCACAGTAGATAAATTACCGTACAGACAGGAGGAGAAGCTCGCAGGCAATCGGGGAGACGTCAAGAGATATGGCGTACTGGCGTTACATTTTAAAATACTATACAAAATAATTAATCAGAATACTTACTCCTGCTCACTCACGCCAAAGAACTCCCCGCTCAAACTCGCCGTCTCTGCAAGATTAACGATGGCAGTTTCCACGCACAGCTACTAGAAGGTTTACATCTGTCAGACAGGTTGCTGACGTCATCAAGCTTAGTTTGAGTCTGCGCGTCAGAAACGGAAGTTCTAAAAATCGCTAAAAACGGGCTTCACTTGTCTCAATTGAGTTCCAATGGGGTCGCTGTGTCCATTTCTTTTACTGTCTATGGGTCTGTAAGCTAAACCACGTAACGCTGCATGTCCCCTTTAACCTCTCAGTCTCATTTTCCCTCCAGCCAGTGCACTGGTGCCTCACTTCCTCTGCTCTCTTGGACAACCGAATCCTCCTCGGGCAGCTCTCAAAGTAAGAAAAGACCTTGATTGTATCTGAGATACATTCGTTTCTTCTGCCCCAAGAAACATACATAAACTCTTAAAAAAAAAAAAAAAAAAAAAAGAGCGCCCCAAAAAGTCTAGCACATTCTTCATGCTTTTGCTGAACTTAATCTCATTTTTATATTTTTATATTAAATATTTTTTTTACATTTTTGGTACTTGCAGATTACAGATTACCGTCACCTGTATTTTCATTGCTTTTGTAATTTTTTTTATTTTTTATTATTAGAGAATAGGACTGTGCAATACTGAAGAAAAATGTAATATACGATACGATAGTGTGCAATATTTGCGATGCAAAATAGATGCAATATAAAAAAAAACATGCAATATAAAGTTGCATCAATTTAATGCAATCAATTTAAATTCCATTAAAATATATTTAAAAAATTATACAACCAACATAGGTTTCAGAAAGAAAGCATCACTACAACTTCTGAAAGTGAACAGCCATGTTTACTGTTGCATAAAACAAATTGTACATTATTAAAAGGTTAGTTATTTCACCCAAAAATTAGCCCATTTTACTCATTCTCAAGACATCCTAGGTGTATATTACTTTTCTTTCAAACAAATCCAATCGGAGTAATATTAAAAATGATCCTTGCTCTTCCAAGCTTTATAAGGCAGCAGGCGGGATTTTTTCAACAGTCCAAAAGTAGTCAAGTAAAGAGCATCCATAGTAAAACTGTGAATAAAGGCCTATTGTCCTTTATTTAACCAGGTAAAACTTTCTGAGATTAAAAATCTATTTTACAGAAGTGACCTGGCCAAGATGCAGCACTACAACATTTCATAAGAACACTAAAGCAATGTGTTGACAACAATTAAAAACATTTACAAATTAATTCTTCCTTCAACAGCTCATTAATCAAGAATTTAAAATTGCTCATTGACACTAAGGTCTGCAACTTCATGTTGTGTTGTAAAAAGGTTCCAATCATTAGGTGCTGCAAACTGAAAAGCTTATTTTCCAAGTTCAGTTCATGCAAATGGAACCGAAAGAATGTACAAGTCCTGTGAGCACAGAGAATAATCTCCAAGAGCTTTAGGCTGGGTGAGGGAACAAAGATATAGAGGCAGTAACCCCAAAATGGATTTATAGATGAACATGTACCAGTGATTACGTCTGCGTGTTGATAATGACGTCCAACCAACTCTATTATACAAATCACAATGTTGGGTACTAACATTACAATTTAATATAAATCTGAGCTCACAGTAATACAGAGTGTCCAAAGAACCTAAAAGTTTGGTAGACGCTGATTTATACAGAATGTCTCAATCTGTGAGGTTTTGAGTGATAGTTGATTTGCCACTTGTTTCTTTGATCTTGAAAATAACATAGCATTAGTTTTAGTCACATTCAAAGTCTGTTTTAGACCACAAAGCCTTTGTTGCACAACATCAAAAGCACTCTAGAGTAAGGACACAGCTTGGTGTAATTTAGGTGTGCTACAATAAATCACAGTGTCATCAGAATAAAAACGAAAATTAACATAACCAATATTCAATTAATATAAATAATAAAATCAGAGGCCCCAAAACAGGTCCCTGAGGAACAGCCCTCATAATCTGCAATGGTGCAAATGAATGGCCTTCCATTTGCACACATTGTGTTCTACTCACTAAGTAGCTTTCGTCTCATTTGACATTCCAATTTGTTTCAATCTAGTTTTTAATAAACTGAAATCAACAATCGAAAGCCTTGGACAGATCAATAAAAAGTGATGCACAATAATGACCTTTATCAAGCGCCTCAATTATATCGTTTAACCCTAGTCACAGCTGTGGTTTGTATGGTGTTGTTTCCTAAAACCAGCCTGATTATGTGAGAAAATATCATTTTACGTAAGATATGAAATCAACTGCTCACTAATAAGAGATTCAAAAACCTTAGACAAAGTACAAAGTTTAGAAATCGGCCTATAGTTATTCATATAGGAAGGATCTCCTCCTTTTAACAATGGGACAACAAAGGCAGACTTCCATATATTTGGGAATTAATTTAAACTCAGTGAGAGACTATAAATATATGTCAAAGGGGCAGCAATGTAATCTGCAGTCATTAAAAAAAAAAAATGGTTCTAATTTGTCAGGACCAGCTGACATATTTAAGGCTGGACCAGAATATTTGATTATTTGAATATTCATTTGGTGGGTTGGCATTCGATTTTCAATTTTGAGATTCAAATGTTCTTTTTTTTTCAAACACCTGGCATCCCCCGCGAAACTAGTGCATCACTAGTGCAGTGTTCGTTCTCAGAGCATATAAGCCCTACCCGCGTGAGGCACGCCGCTTCTGGCTCACGCTGTTCTGTAGTTTATTCATTCTGAACGTGTCGCGTATCCATATTGCACCAAAATGAGACACTGCACTCCCTTGGGTCTGCAGCCACACACCCGCCACACGTGACGTCGATTGGATGAACAGTTCTCGACATAATAAAAATGCAAACAGACACACAGAGATTCCTGCCTTTATTGTACCGTGTCTACACTGGAAGCAACAGTTGTTGTGTCGCGCCGCAACAGCTAAAGTCTGTCTACACTGGACGCGACAAAGCAACCATTGAAAATCATTTGAAATTTGTGTCAGTACATCATAAATAGAACGCAGCAGCAGTTTATACTGTCGGGAATTTGTCAGCCGCACATCCAGTGTAGACAGCATAAAAGGTTCTATTGTATTTTTTCACGCCGCGCTGTTCATGTCCGGTGTAGTCACGGTGTTAGAGAGAAAAATACGTTCAGCCCCCTCCCTCCGAAGGTTCAAATATTCGGTGTTGATTACTACCGAAGCTTCGAAGCTCAAAGAATGGTATTCAGACCAGCCCTAGACTTATTTACATCTAGTAGTTTGAGAGCTTTTTTTATCTGACAAGTAGAAAGCTGTTTAAAACTAAAATTAAGAGTTGTTAAATTCCTTCCTCTGATTGCCGTATAATTATTCATATCTATAGTTTTAGGTACCTTTAGCAATGATCCTACAGCAACAAAATGTTTATTAAAACAATTCAGCATCTCTTCTTTATTTAAGATTTTTATGGTATTGTTCATTATGTACAATGGAAGTCCTTCAGGCTTTTTTGTAGGGCTGAATGATTAATTGCATTTG